>NC_135497.1:119410622-119641585 GCF_052857255.1 Amblyomma americanum | reverse complement strand
GTTGAGCTGGGACGTGAGGCAAGAAACTTCTGCTGGAGGGACGCCTTTGACGACAATAAAGTTTTGTCAGGAAAGTAGTGACTTCTTAAAAAGTAATCTTTTTTTTTTTGGTGAAGTTTCGCACGATTACGGCTGGCGGCGCGTCACAGGGCTCTATAGAGAGGATCTCCCGTTCAGCGCGGCAGGCGTTCAGCAGATACGTGTGCAGGTTCGTCCGGTTGTACCCCGTTGAACGGCTGTTGATGCATTCGAGGCCGCTTTGATCTCCCCGAACATTCTCGACAGCTGAGCGCGTTGTCCGCCGGATAACCGGGTCGTGACACGCGCGCGGCAAGGGAAAGAAAACGGCTGCCCAGGCATTCCGCCCCGGCCTCCCTCTTTGATGGCGGGCGATATTAACTCAAAACAAAAGCGCGCTCGCTGCGCCGCGTGACAGCTGCCGTGCCAAGGGCACTGCGCGCATCCCGAGCCGCGCGAAGCGCTGTGCACGGACGCTTCCTTAATTCGAAACTCTTCTCCAACATGGCGGCGGCCGCTATGCCTGTCACGGGGCCCGATCCATGCCGCGCTGCGAGCGGGGGGTCTCTGCGGGAGTTTTCTCAACCCTGGACCAATTCCAAAACAGCTCGAATGCGTAATCTCTCAGCTCGTCTCCGGCGCGCGGGCTGAGCGCGCGCTTCTCGTGCCCCCCCTCTCCTGCTGCCCCCCAGGCCGCCGTATGCACCGCCCGCCGTTGCTGCTGTTATTATGGTCCCGCTCGCTTTTCGCGGAGCCGTTCGGCTCCACCTCTGCGTCTCGGCCGGCGCGCTTCGCACGTTTCTTGCATTATGCAATGACCTCACCTTACCAGGCAGAAACAAGAAAGCGCGTCTGCCGCGATGGAAAATATAATGTAGACGTCGAAAGGAGGCTCGGGCGAAACACGGCGTCTGTCAGGGTTATCGCTTGCGCAAACGTCGCTTCGTGAGGTGTGGTCCGGCGTAATTAACGAAGGGGAGGCAGCTCGATGGCGCGTCTTTAATTGCACGTCAACGTCCATTCGCGGCGAGCGCGTTGTCTCTTTTTTGTTTTCTTCCTTGTAAGGGACGCGTGGAAAATGCGCTCCGCGAGGAAAGAAAGCGGCCCCCGCGTGTCCCCTCAAGGATGACGCCGGCTGCATTATGCCACGCTCTCGTAATCTCTGCGCGGAGCCATGGTAATGCGCGGGCGGGGCTTCCTCGTAGACGCTCGTCGCGGATCGCCGAGATCGCTGGGGTCGGTGGGAGGGGGGGGGGGGGGGGGGGGGGGGGAGTGCAGCTGGCCGTCCATGCCACTACGTCTTGCCATTTGGGCCACGTGCACCGTCGAACTGACGAAGTAATTTGATACTCGTACGTTTCCCGTCAGCGACCAACCGACCGTCCGCGGGTTTTCGCGCGCGTTGCCGCTCGGATGTTTCGTTCTCCAGTTTAACGAATTTCGTGGCTAATTTCCGCACCGAATCGATTTGCACATTCGGTGGTTGGCTGGTAGCCGGTTCCGGTCCGCGAGCCTGGAGATGGCTGTCCTGCGGGGCCGTTCGCGGTGATATCCGACATTTTGTTTTAGTTGCCGAAGTAAATGGAACCTAAAGTCCATGGTCCCAGCGCTGCCCCATACAGCTTGACTCCCCACCAGCCTGAGACTTCGAACATTTGCCCACAGCGCGTGGAGTGAACGTTTCTTGCCCAACTTTTGCCAATCTAGCAAAACGGCAGGGTATATTTTGTACCGCGAATCCTGGTAACATGTAGGCCACGATGTGTGTGAAAAAAAAGGAAACCTTAACCACTTGTACAGGCTGAAATTTGCATGCGTGCCGAAGAGACAGCATGGAATCCGACTCTGCGCTCGTGTTGATGCATTGGCATGCGTCATGAATCGTACCGGTGAACGTGCTCGTGGAGTGGGCGCCGGTGAAAGGCCGAGAGGCGTTGCCCGTACTGCGTCCGAAGCGTCTGCGTGCTGCGAAATGCGCCGCATCTCAATGGTTCCGCATGAACCGAGGCGGCGTGGAGAACGAGCGCAGCCCCTCGTGCTGGCTGCCTCGAGACGACGTTCAACATGCAGGGATGCTGCGGGACACTCGGGTTATGGAGGAGCCTGTGGGAGGCAAGGAGGTCCACGAACTTTAGGCTTGCAAAGTGGTCGGTCTTACAGCGATAGTGATGAATGCGTGGTTGCGCTTATTGTAAGTCGTGTTAAAAGTCGACCGCCTGCAGTCTGTGTTCGTGTTATTTTGATGCTAACCGCGGTGGCTATTGTTTTCGTGCTTGCGACAGTTTTTGCCGCTTTTGCGCGCTGAGCTTCGCGGCTTGTGCAGCGGGCCGACCTCGTCCCCCGTTCTGGCACCGTAGCCCCGTCACCGTGGCTCTTTTTCTTTTTACAACGTCGCGACCAGTGGCACGTGGGTGCCGCCTCACGCGAGGCCAGCAAGAGCGGGGCTTGTCCCGGCGGCCGCCATTGACCCCTGTGACGGCGAGCTTGATTGGCCGCCTTCCCGTGCGCCCGGGGCCGTCGGTGCGTTTGTTTCTGCGCCGCCGATGGAGACGGCCGAGATTGATGCCCGTC
The DNA here is from genome assembly GCF_052857255.1 of Amblyomma americanum. Classification (NCBI taxonomy): domain Eukaryota; kingdom Metazoa; phylum Arthropoda; class Arachnida; order Ixodida; family Ixodidae; genus Amblyomma; species Amblyomma americanum. Next base: position 119,638,996 of record NC_135497.1, on the reverse strand, counting down.
TCGCAGGGCCGGCCGCCCAGTGAAAGCGGTCTGGGGCAGTCTGCGCCCCCTGGAATCCTCTTTATGCGCCGATAGTGGGCCATCCGTATTGGCTCCGGAATAGCAATTACTCGGTGGCGAGAGCAGGCCGCCCCGCTGGGCACCGGCGGCTGAGTCGCCGTGGTCCTGCGGGAGGGGGGGGCAGCTTCGCGGATCTGCCCGCAGGCTGCGTTCACGACCCGCAACAATCGGCCGCTCGAGTGTATCGTGTTCCGCTGGAAGCCGTGCCTGGTGGGCTCGCAAGGCGGCGAGATGGAAGGTGGGCGGCCTCTGGGCGAGCGTAGCAAGGCGCGTATGAGGTTATCCCTTGGTTATATATACTCTTTCCACCGCCATTTTGTCAGCATATCTGCATACTGAATGAACCACGTGGGTATTGAATTTTGAAGCTGGCCAAGAGAAGTCCGTGTCTGTACCTCATGCTGCAATTTTCCGCGCCATCGAGCCATGGCTGGAACCGTTTGTCGCAGCTTTAACTTGTGATATTCTCAGTTGCCATACTTGCGAATTTAGCTCGGATAGCCGCCAATTTTTTTTTACCGGATGCGTGACAACGATTCTGTTTTGTGTCGCATATCGTCAGAGCGTTCTCTTCTGTTCGTACTCGTACCAGTTAATCGCGCGTTCTTTTCAGACGCCTCATAGAGCCAATAAAATTGACCAGTTCTTGCCTAGCGCAAGGATCGTGCTGTCGGAGCAAACAGGCGCTGTGTAGCGTCAGCGATTGTGTTGCCTTCGACCTGCAACCGTTCGAAATTTCGTTACGGCAGTGTCTGCAATGGATCGTGTTCGTTAGTCTTCCACACCCTTGCCGGCAGGTTGACGCCCCGCCGTCATTTGATCCGATCGCCTTAGCCGTGTGCGCACACGGGATTCCCGACTGCTTGCACCGCTGTTCGGTCGATGGCGCCCACGTTGCGAGGTAGGTTTGCTTAGAAGACGGCGTGTATTTCGTTAGTTCAGACGTCGGCAAGGCATCGGTGACGCAATCCTCGAGCAACGCTGGCCTCTGGAATATTTGCCCAATGCGTACGCCGCCACGAGTATGTGCCTGCAGACGCGCTCGTCGTGGTCACCTGTGGCGGCCGCAGCACAGTCGTTCTTGATCGGGGCTGCAGCGGTCGCTCGTGTTCCGCTCGCGGGGCCCGGCCGGCGGCCTTGGGCGCTGTTCGTGGAACGCGCGCCCCGGCAGAGTCTCCCCGACATGACTTAGGCCAAAGGGCGGCACCCGTGCGCGCCCCCGCAGGCGTCGGGGAGACCCGCCCGGCCCAGCCGCGTGCCGACGACTCCGCTGGTGTTTCATGCTCCGCTGGAACTGCTGCTGCCCTTCGCTGCCGTGAGTGGCCCGCCGCAGCAGCTGCGCGCTTCCTGTCGCCTTCTTCATCTCGGTTCTGCGAACAGAGTTGTCCCGTCTGGGACGCCGCCAGAACCGGATGTGACGCCGTGTCACGGGTGGCTCCGTGGCGCTTCCGGCACCGCACTCGCCGCCGTCCCTTCGCGCTAAAAATACCGCGCGATGCAGCTTTTCCTTTCGGCGTTTCTGTTTTTCTTTTAAGGAGGCCGTTTATACGGCTGCTACCACAAGCCTCATTATACGAGCCAAAGATGTGCGTAACGTAGGGCCACCCCAGGGGCGGCTGACTGTAGTCGCGTCTTAGCGAATTTGGGGGTGTCTTATGACGCAGTAATTCATTTTTTTTTTCCTGTGGTAGTCCGCAACTTCCTTTTCAAAATGAGTTGTAAACAGCGGTGACTACGCTTTCTAAACCGGTTTCTCATTGGAGATGAACAAAACAAACCATATGCCTCCTCCTCCTCTCCCTCTGTCATTTCGTGCGTCTAACATTTCCTTTGGCGCAATAAGGCCATGGTTAGACAAACTGCTCTGTAACGCGCTAGCGATGCCAAGTACGGCGCGTTTTCACTTTCAGAGACACATAGAGCTCTGTTGTTGCAGCCTGGACATTTTTTTTTCTCTTTTACATCACAAGCCCCAGGGTTATGGAGCATGAAGCAGCTTCTTTCGTTGTCATTATGCACTTTAAACGCCCCCTTAGAATTGAAGAAACGAAAGTGACGCCTAAACGTGACATCCGTACACTACCGAATGGTATTTGGTATACCTTGATATTAAAGAAAATTCGCTCATAGCTCCAGCATGAAACAGATGCGGATGTTTCTAGTGCGAGTTCATGTAATCACGTTTCTTGTAGCTGGCTCAGTCAGATTCGTAGCGCTACATGGCCTTGCACTCGGTGACGAATCGAACTCGTCGATAGCGAATTGCCTTCATGTGAGTGTGGTGTCTTTTCCCATCGCGAAAGGGTAAGGTACCGTTTGACGCCTAAAGACGTTTTGCAACAGATTCTTCTGTAAGCAGCGTCTAGGCCGCCGCGGTGGCTGAGTGGTTATGGTGCTCGGCTGCTGGCCCGATAGACGCGGGTTCGATCCCGGCCGCGGCGGTCGAATTTCGATGGAGGCGAAATTCTAGAGGCCCGTGTACTGTGCGATGTCAGTGCGCGTTAAACAACCCCAGGTGGTCGAAATTTCCGGAGCCCTTCACTACGGCGTCCCTCATAGCCTGAGTCGCTTTGGGGCGTTAAACCCCCATAAACCAAACCGTAAGCAGCGTCTGTTGCAACTCTGTAGCAAGCAGAGCAGTGTGCCTCTGCAAACGATCTTTCTTGTGCAGTCTCCGTTCGTGCCCCCAGTGGCTCTGCCAGCCGTTGCCGCTCTTGCTTGGCGGTAATTGGCTCAGCGTGCCACGGCGTTGATAGAACTTAGGGCGTCACGGCGTTCGGGCTGTCAGGCAGATGGTGTCCTACGGTCGGGAGGGCGGCGGCAGCTGGCTGCGCGAGCGGGAGAGGGGGCTCGCCCCGAATCCTCGTCGGGGGAGCAGCGCGCGCATACAAGCGACCGCCATTGTTTGCGGCACGCGACAGCGGTCACCCCACCAGCTGCGATCGCCGCCCCTGGGGGCGACGGCTGCGGCGGGGGTGCGATGCGTCGTAACGAGCGATTTGCACCTGCCCGCGGGTCGGATGGGCCGCGCTGCGCTCACCCGGAGGACGCATTCGGTACGGCAGTACACTGCACTGACCCTTCGGAGTTACTGCTAAAAGTTATCACCGTGCTGGCGCATGCAGTGCTTCCCCAGCGCTAGGAGTGTGTAGAAACGTTGTCGGCCTTTGACTTCGCCTTGCCATTGGCCGTGAGCGAGAGCAATCGTTGGGGCGACCGTATATATTGCGTAGTGAACTGCAGCTCTAGTTTTGGCCTGTAGTGGACGAGATCCCCTACGACTGCTGCAGTTGCCTTCCGATGTTCCTTTTCTCAAGCGAGGGAACGTGCAACGCAGGAAGTGCGCCCTCGTTCTGCTTCTTGGAGCCGCTTTTCGCGCTAACTGCGGAACTTTGGATAAGAATGAGTATGGTTTGATGACTGCGCAATTCGGATAATTTACGGCGACGCAAGGCCTACTGCTTGCCGCTCCCTGCAAGAAGCAAGATGGCATACTAACCGTTTGCATCTCAGTCGTTTGCAGCGAACCGAAGACAACATTACGCATTTGTCAGAAGTAACTGCTGGATTCTGCTAATTACCCGGGAGAGAGCACGATAGCTGTTTCCTGATAAAACTTTCAACCTAAGGTTCTGTGTCGCGTCTGGTTCAGTAAGCTTACTGAACTATTAGCCGCATTTTTATTCTGAGCACGCAGGGTTTCTGTCGCAGTCTTGGTTACTACTACTGGGGCGAACAAAATAGAAAAAGTATGGGGGTGGACTCAGGCAACGAGCGGTACCGTCAGTTTGGGCACGCTCATATCGAAGCAGCGTACAATTTCCGCTGGAGACGCAAAAATGCGCGTTACGGTGACCGGACAAGCAAATCGACTACTTCCCCGTCGGGTGCCGTGCCTGTCGTGAGCGAGCCCGCCCAGAGTGGGCGTGGAGCTGGTCTGTGGTGGGCTAGGCGGACAGAGCGGGAGAGAAGGCTGCGCGACGTCCTTTGTCACGCATGAGTCAGCCCGTGGCTCCAGTGACCTTCGCCCAGAGCGCGGACAGTGCCCGGTCGATGGGGATCCGCGGATCGATGCCGGGGCGCAGTGTCTGGCTCGCCGCCCCACCTGGCCACGGCCGCAGGGCCCCCGCCACCCCTGCAATCGCCGCTGCTTCCAGCCCACCGGCCGCGCCGCGGTGGCTTTCGGTCGGCGCCGCCTATTCCACTGACACGGAGGGCTGAAGGCTCGTCTCGAGGCCGCGGGCTCATACCGTTCCTCGAGATCCGCGGTTGGCGTGCTGTAATGTTGGGAGTTAGTTGACGGGACAGCTCCAAGGGAAGTCCAGCCGCGAACTTGTGAAGCGAACTGTTTATATATGGTTAACCAGCGCACGCAAAAGCAAACCTCGGGGTGGCGTAGTGGCCAAGCGCACTTTCCGGTATTCCAGTGTTGTATGGTTGCGGTCAGCTGGAATATTCATGCGTCCCACTGCTAATTTCAGCTTTTTCGGCGGCCATTGCGAAGTATAGACATTATAGAGTGGCACATCTGTGCGAAAGCTATGCGAACAATGAAGTGCATAGAATTTCAGTCGTATGATAGTTAACGCAAAATGACGGGAGAGGAGTGCTACAACCCCAGCGTTGCGAATGAATCTAGCCAAGAACAAAGCGCGGCGGGGCGAGAAAGATGGCCAATTAAAATTTGGAAGCTTTTCGCCTCCGCTCTCTGGTCAGGCTAGTGCCAAGGTGCCAACGCGACAAGTCTATCGAGAAAATTGCGTTTTTCGGTGCCCCGCGTTCCCTGAATAGCTTCAGTTTCGACCGTGCGTTTATACCGCGCTGTGCTACTACTTGGCGTCACTTGAGCGTGTTGCCGTCCTGTGCGCTGCAGCGTGGTCTGGCGCACACGAGGGGCGCCTGTGCACTGTCTGGCCTCTGCGATGTTCTGGGCTGCCGTAATAGCGGGAAGGAGCCGCCGCCAGGCAGTTCCGACGTCGGTGACCCCGCCACGCTGACTGCCACGGGACTAGCGACCCCCAACGCGGTGGTCGAGGGCGATGGCGTTACGCAGAACGGTGGAGATTCTACGACCCCCGTACGTACCCGCCAAGTGCAGTGGCGAGTCTGCAGCGGACACATCGCGTTGGGCGCTTCTTGTGAACCTGGCACTGTAAGGCTTCATAATGGAGACAAGTTTCGCAGCATGAATAAAATGCACACAGAAGACAAGGAACAAACAAGACAGGACTGTGCTGCACTTCCAACTGATCTTATTTGAAAAAGCTCGACGTTTAAATACATTCAGTTATCATGAGGTGAAACCTAATCACAATCATGCAAAAAAGCCATTTCATTCTCCAGCAATGACAGTGAAGGCGTGCTGACGCAATTGTCACCGGCTTTCCTAATAAAAAAGGATTCGATAATTTCACGCTGAAGCTTGTCCTTGGCGTGACCCAGAAACTGGGCCTTCTTAAACATATAGGTTTGCATTTGCACGACCGGCCATCTTGCCGTACACTGCCGGTCGTGCGAATGCTGCGCTGTCGAAAAGTGTTTGATTAGCGATAGTGGTCGTATCGCTTGTTTTTCCGAGCCATTGACGCACTGTAGTTCTTTGTGTTCTGTCGGTGTGACCGAACTGTACGAGTTGCATGCAGACGGTAAGAAACGGGAGTTTATACGGTTGCTATAATTCGTACTGTCAGCAAGAAATCACCGGCGCATGCGGGAAGCGATGTAGAGGAATGGAATAATTCAGCTCCGACTTTGTGGCCAATGTTCGCTGCTGACCGTAAATCCCGTTTCTTCGCGCTCGTCTTCTTGGCATTACCCCCCGCCCTCCCCCTCGTTTTTTTTTTTAACTGGGAAAATGACACGCGCCGTTTGCTTGGGTACTGCTCAACGGAAGAACATCATTGAAGGAAAACCTGTACATTTTGTAATAGGATGCCAAATAAGCAGTCATCATTGTATACCGGTTGCGATTAGTCATCCCATGACGTTTAATATAGGTAGCCATTGGTTAAAAAAAAACAAACTGCTAAACATTGACATGCGAGCTGCAAAAACTTGGATCGCCTCTCTGGCACGTCCGGTTGTTATCGTCGTATCGCGCTGTGATCGGTGCCGTGAACGGGCATATGGTAATTTGTGGTTCACTTCTCACTAATATACACGCTTTCCTGTTTTTTTTTTTTTTTGCGGCGGGTATAACGCTTCCTAATGTGCATACTAACGATTTATGCCATGTTTCGTTCCAAACATTTTGAGAGCTCACTGACCCTCAGGCGTTGCTTAGTGGCGACTTACAATTTCGCGTTTGCGCATCGGAGCCTCTCGAGTCTTTCTTGATTCGAGGGTGTTGCTCTCGGCGGCTGTCACCGGCGTGGTCGTTTTGCGCAGCTCGCGGTAGCTCAAAGAGCGTAATAGTTGCGAAGGGCCTGCCTCGATTTGTGTACATCTCCGTCGCTGTTCGTCGCGGCCCGTAAGCCGTGAGTGTAGACGCCAGTTATTGGTCTTTCTGAGAACGGCGGTTTCGTTTATGTTCCTTAAAGTTGGACCGCATGGGCTTGTGGTACGCTTGGAAGGTCCCAAATTCTCTCGGAGCGCACCGTCACAACTGCTGCCGTTCGCAGTGATAGCGCAGCTGCGGCTCCCCTCCGAAATAGCGATGCTGCGAACACCCCCCCCCCCCCCCCCCCCCCCCCCCCCCCCCCCCCCCCCGAGCGCTTTGCTGGGCGATGGTTATCCACGCAGTTGGATAAGGTGGGGAAGGGTTGACGCACTCACGTGGCTGCCTCTTGTCAGCTTATCCCTTGCAGCGGTATGGGCGAGTCCATGCACGCGGAGGCGTAGAACGGTCGACTGCGGAGCGCAAGCGCCGTTTACTATTTACTGTCGCGCGCTTGGGACGCTGGAGTCTTGTGCAGGGAGTTGCACCCCGCGCTCTATTATGGTGACAGCGACATGAGTGGCTTGTTAAATACGTGCGCTCCATGGTGTGAATTACACTCTCAAAAACTGAGTCTCCGTCCGGCCATGCGTTATCTATACACACGTGCACGATTCCAGAGCGCTCGCGGGATGGTGCCTAGCGTTAGAAAATTAAGTTATGGTGTTCGGCTGCTGACCCGGGAGACATGTGATCGATTCCGGCCGCGGCGGTCGTATTTCGATGGAGGCGAAAAGCTATAGAGGCCCGTGTACTGTGCGAGGTCAGTGCTCGTTAAAGATCCCTAGGTGCTAGAAATTATTCAGAGCCCTCCACTACGGCGTCCCTCATAGCCTGAGTCGCCTTGGGACGTTAAACCCCAATAAACCTTTACGCTGTGCTTAAATTAAATCGCCTTGTATTCCTCGTGGGACAGTGTCTCGATACTGTCTCAGTTAACAAGAAACAAACTGTATAAGCAGTCAGTGCGCACCGTATTTCACGTTCAGCATGGTAGCTGCTCATTTGATGAATTTAGCATCTCGCGTTTTTTTTTTTCTGTGCTGGAAGAAATGAACCGCGATCGATCGCACATAATCGTACACATCAGAATTGAAGGGCTGGTGCTTATAGGTAGCAAAAAAAAAGAGGTGTCCAAGCCTTGGAAATCCGAACTGAACAGGGCCCTTTTCTTGGCGCTTCGACGGGGCCGACGTTGCTATCCTACATCGATCATGACGTTGGCCGGCACTGCTGCGAAAAAGGGCCTCGGGCACGCTATTTTTGCGCAGATGGAGGTGGCAGCTAAGAACCATTATTGCCAGCACCCCTAGTCCGGGGTTTAGACGGAAGGGTATTTATCAAACGAGGTGGTTCCAGCACTATGGATCGGCTGTGGGTGAGACCCGGCATGCTGCCCATGCACAGCAGCGCTCACATGACTGCTGTAGAGGCCGAGGAGTCCGTCAGCAGATTCTCTCTAGTGTTGGTGTGCGGGTAGGGGTGTTGGAACTATCGACGGGAGGGCCAGTGTGTACAGTGTCTCAAGATGTGGGGAATGTCTATAGATAGCCACTGCTATGCGTGCAGAAAGAGCGACAATGACAGATCTCACTGCAGTGGGGAATGTGTAGAGTGAATGGGGGGCGAGTATGTGCCGCACGCCGTATGCAGCCTTGTGCATGTCTGAGTGGAGACGGCGTTTAATCTGGCGAGGTGGGGGTGTTTTTCGGGCGGAATATAGGTAGCGTCGCACTGATACGCAATGCACGGAAGGGATACGCGTAGCTGGCGTGAGCCAGCTCATTCTCTGCGATGTTGCAGTGGAATCTGACCTATTCAACCTCGATGTTACGGGAAGGGCCAGTTAAGACAGCCTGGTGTTGAAATGTAGGGCTTTGGAGTTTCTGCATAGTTAGCTCGACAGGCGGCTTGACTGTCAGCCCGTGTGTAGGTCCGAGTCTGGGAACAGAGGTATCTCTGCGGCTTCCACGATGTTTATATTTTTCTATATAGCAGTGCGGCCTTGTCCTGAGTGGTGACATTCGGGTAAATGCCAGTGGAGACGATAGTTCTGGTCGTAGCGACTCCGGTTCGAAACAAGAGCCAACACGGGAGGCGCGTTTGCGCATGGAATACGTGTAGTATTTCCTTATCTCGTGTGCGCCAGAGCTGCGAGCTCATGTTTCATTAAAATAACATAAGTCATTGCGCGTATTTGCAAGCCTTCCTGGCGTCCGTTCCGACTTCTTGCTTCCGAGGGCACTCCGGGCCACGCCAGCTGCTCGACGCGGGCGCAGCCAGTGAAGGCGGCATTCACCTCACGTTCGCTGCTGGCTGCCCTGCGCCACTTGCTTGGCCTCCCCCGGCGAGAGCTAATTGGAATTCTCTGTGCGCTGTCCAAGAAAGCTGCCGTGTCCTTTTGTTATGACGCCGAGTGGGAAGGACTGCAGAGCCTCCTGACCAGCGTGTTTTTACCTTTTGCTGACTAATGGCGAGACAATCGTCCGCCTTCCGCTGCTGAAAGAGAGCATTGCATTTTAACGAAAGCTAAAACAGCTTTTGTGTTTATGCTAATACCCGAGTTCCTTTCCAGTACAGTGCCCCGATAGTTTAAACCCACACTCTTCGGGATAACAGGAAATGACGCCTGTAAAAGTGCAGCTTATCAGTTTCTCCCTGCTGGCGAGCGAAGATGTGACGTGGGAGCGTGAATCGTAGCCGCGAAAACGATACTTGTACGCATTTTTTTTTTGCCTCGTTTTGCAGGCAGTGCGCGCCTGTAACCGTAGTTTGCACTGCACTTGAAATGTGGCAGCGTCTTTCTTAGATGTAAAATTTACTCGGTATTGTCGGCGCTCGAAATCACTAAGTACACGAGGTTTGTTGGTTGAAGGGGGTTTAACGTCCCAAAGCGACTCAGGTTATGAGCGGCGCTGCAGTGAAGGGCTCCGGAAATTTCGACCCTCCGGGTTTCTTTAACGTGCACTGACACCGTACAGTACGCGGGCCTCTAGCACTTGGCCTCCATGGAAATGCGACCGCCGCGCTCGGGGTCGAACCCGCATCTTTCGGGTTCGTGTCGCGGCGGGTGATGCGAAATTTGTCGAGTCACGTATTTTCTGCTTTATGGCCCCGTAATCACAGTATACAACCTTATTTGCCCCTGGCGTGCGACAAGAAGTTACAGCTTCGTTTATTACTGCCAGTTTCGGTTTTGATTTCGAAGAACACCGAGTATACGCAATGACGTTAACTGGCGCCCTGATAAACGCAGGTGGCAATCCTGTGAGCTCACAGACCGCCGACGTTCAATGTCCTCCCCAGACGTGCCTTCAGACAGGTTCCCGACCTCAGCGTTCGTTGTTGAACGTCAGAGAAGCTTGCGGACGTCACGCTGTTTATCGAGCAAAACCGTTTCGCCACGTTCGATGGGTGTGTCGTTACGTGCTGAACTTTTGAGAAAGTCTGTCGCACGTAGCCCTTAAAATTCAACCACTATGCAGCCTTCACTAATGAATGCAATGAAATGCGTATATGCCATGCGCAGAAATTCTGTGTAATATTCTAAAATGTGTTGAAGACTCGAGGAACCTGCAACTAGAACTAGTTTCTGGCAATCTGCAAGTAGCGACACATCACATCAAATACTGCAGCGCGCGGAGGCCAGGTTTTAATACCGTTGTGCGACCGGCTTTGTTCCCCACGTCATTGGCTGCACGGTGAAGCATGCGCCTAAAACGAGTGCGTATCAAAGAAACGGCCCAGAAGGGACTGGTATACACGGAGGATACGGAGCGTGGGATGCCACAATGGGCATGCTGTCCTGGCGCGTTGCTGTGTGAAGCACCGCCCCTCCAGTGGCCAGTACGGCTGCCTCTACTGTAGCATCCCGTGTGCGCCTGCAGCCGTGTCTGCATATGGCGCTGGGACCAGAGTGCTGAACCCCGTGCGGCGGCCTTCAACTTGGCCCGGCTGACTTCCGGTGGGTTGGCGCGCCGCGTAGAAGGGCCAGACCGGCGAGGCGCCGCCGTGTCGGCTCGTTCGGTCCCCGTCCTTGGGGAAGAGGGTGCGTCGTCCCAAAGATAGGGCGCGCGCAGCCTCCGGCTTCGCGGCCGCACATGCGCTGCCTCCTTTGGCAGCGCGCGTCGAGCCCAGTGTGGTGGGCCCCTTGTTTGTGTACAGTCGCCGACACGGCCTCGGTGGGCGAATAGCCTTGCAGTTCAGGTGCACCGCCTTCTTGCGCACATGGCTGAGCAGACCACGTTTGCCTCAGGGCCCAGGCTTTTCTTGTACCATTGCGCAGAACGTGCACCGAGGCGATTTGTTTTGGGAGGAGTGCGGGGGACCTGGCCCTGACGGTTTCGCGCTTTTGAGGGACGAAAATTGACTTTCGGAATAGGGGGGGGGGGGGGGGGGGTCCTGTCGATTGGGGGGATGGGGGAATAGCGGGGCTCCATTGCGCATGCGCAGGGCAGTTACGCGAGGGGCGTTGTTATCATGCGCCTGCGCACTGGCGCCCCGCTATTTTCCTATCCCCTTATCTGTAGGGTCCTAAATGTCCCTAATATCGTACTTTGTTGTGATTCTCGGTTGGTCCGTTCAGACTCTAAGCGCGTTAGTTTTGTTTTCCCATTCTGATTTGTAGACGCCTTTACTTCCTGTTCTGAGCTTCGTGCCCCATGGCTGAGCCGTTCAGCCCATTTTGCCGTCGCGCTACTTACTCTTTCTCAGGTGAACCGGGAAAGCATACGTGACCTCTGAATGCCAGCATGGACACTTGACCGTCAAATGAAGTCGCTGTGCAGCTCGGGCGCCTCGTACGCACCAAGCGGGCCACTAGGAGGACTCTGCCTGCTTTCACACACTCGTGTCCTGCGCCAACTTGTGCGAATCCGCGTGAGGTTGGAACGGCGCGGTGTTGAGGCGCGTTGTCGAAGCCGCATTATAAATAGCCATCGCCAGCACATCTGCTGCCGGGCCGGCTTCGCAGCCCGAATCCGGCGATGGCGCTCAGACGACGCCTGGCGCGCGAGTGTTGTGTGTTTTGGCACGGGGCGGGTCGGTCGCTTGGTGGCCGCGGCTCGGCGTCGTTGTCTTACTGGCTAACATATTGGAGGCGTCCGTAAATAGTTGGCTGGAGAAACCTTGGCGACGTCTGCGCCGGGCACATGCATGGGGCGGCAACCCAGTTTCCTCGGCGCCAGCCCCTTCGTTCCGGTGGGTGGCGCGCCCCACTTCTTTTCCCTCCACCCCGCGGCCCGTCGGGGCTCTGCCCCCGCGACCAGACTCTTGGCAGTTGGCCACACCGGCAAAAGATGGCACTTAGTCGCCGGCGGAGGAATGGTGTCTAGTGGCGCCATCCCGTGGGCGACGCGGCCGCGGAGCCGGTCGGGTGACGCGAGAATCCAGCTGAGCGCACAGCGAGCGTCGTGTGGCAGCTGGCGGCGAACTTGACACGCGCGGCTGGCAGCTGCCGCTCGCTGCAGTGCGCGCACCTCTCCGTCCGGCGCGGACGACGGTCCTACCCCGCCCGACCAACGAGGACAAGGTTACGCGAGTGGTCCCAGTTACTCCGTTATCTCGTCCCGAGCGCCCACGCTTTATCGTTTTTACGGCGGCCCTTCCTCCGCGGTTTTATGGTTTTATTGGTGCGCGCGTTTTCTCGCCGGCCGCTCTTTCCCCGCGCGGAGGCGTCTGCTGACTGCGAGGACTTCTGATAAGGAAGCGGCCCGTGCTGGCGACCGGGCTGCTGCTGGTGCCCCTTCGTCATGAAGGAAGCCGACCAGGGCGCGTCTCCGGCGCGCTTCGGCGGCAGCGAGAGTGCTCAGCTGGTGCGCGCCGCCTCCTGCGTGTTCCGCCAAGGAGTGCAGAGCTTCCGGATGCTCGGCATGGTTGCCCTGTCCGTGTGCAACCTCAAGTCCCCCTTTCTGCCCCGGGCCCCCGCCAAGGTGCTGCGCAAGTTCGGCGTCGCCGCCGGCCTGCCCGCCGTGAGTCGGCCTGTGTCGCCTCTGGTGCTCATCGAGTGCGCGCTTTATGGTCGATTGATCGCGACGAGTCGGCGACAAGCGGGATGTAGTGATCGGCTAGACAGCCCACGCCGGTGGCTGCGCGAGTGCCCACCGTGTGCCTGCTGGCCAGCTGTGGCTCTCGCGCAGCACACTCATTCATTAGCGCATTCACTGTCAGAACTGCTTGTCGCGCGTATTGGAGCGTGGCGTAGATGCTCTTTTCGGCCAAAATGATCTTCCTCGTGCAGTTCGTTCAACGATGCAGGCATTTTCCTTTTTAGCCGCGAATCTTTGGAATAGTCCAAATTTCGCGCGCTCTGCGTTGCTTACTTTGCCGCTGTGTCTTTACTTTTGCTCCGTGCCCGCTGCACGGTCGGAACAGAGCGTGGGGGGCTTAGCTGTTTTCTTCCCAGAGCCCCTCGGGCGGCAGACTGGCCGGCGCCCGAAAGTGAAAAATGGGCCCATTGTGGCCGTGCACCCCCTGTCTGCCTGTCGATTCTTCTGTCGGCCGGAGGTCCTGCAAACGCTCTGAAATTCGGGGTCATCGGGGCTGCCTTGTTTCTCACCCTCTTCGGCGCCCCCTACTCCTCCTCTCTGGGCTTGCGTACAGCGAACGTTCGCCTCCGGGCCTCGCCGCGTGGCTACCGACCACGAGTCACGTTTCGTGGAATATGTCAGGATTGGCACCGGTGCCCCGTCGTGGCCGCTAAGCGCCCCCGTGTGCGCTGCCGCAGCTGAGCTCACAGGCGGAATTCCTTCCAGGCTTTCTCTCGGGCAGTGTCTGTGTGTACTCAGCGGGCCGCATTCCGAACGGCCGTTTGTAAAACGGCGTGCAGTGCGCTGCCGCGGTGGCCCATGTGCAGTCCCTTTCGCGTCCTGGACAAAGGCGAAAATGGGGAAGTTGGGAACGGGGCTACTTCTATCTTATCTCCCCCTCCTTTTTTTTTTTGTCCTGTGACGCCTGTAAGTGAAGCCAGGCCAAGCTAACAACTTCATCCTGCTTAACGGGAACGTGTTCGATCGTTCTGCTCACAAGTGTTGTTTCTTTTCAGACATTTTCTTGGCTTTTCTTTTTTTTTTTATCGCTTCCTGTTTGTTGGTTCGAACTGCTGTTTCCTTCGCGCCCTGTTTTCCGGAGGGGATTGAGCTGCGGCTGCAAAGAAAATGATGTTTCCGATGACGTCATCGGAAATCGGCGGGGGCGCGTGTTCAGTTGTCAGGCGGCGTCGTCGTCCGCTGCTTCACATTACCATATTTTGATGCCCAAGGCAGCCCGATGTTGATTTCGTGTGATATACCCCTTTCTTGCGTGAATCACTTGTTTAGGTCGATCTTGGTGTTCGTTGAAAGCAAGGCTGTTGAGAAAGATGGAGTCAGTCGAAGGTAACGAGATCTCTGTTTGGACAAGTAGCTGTTTTGTAGTTATCGCGCGCTAGTACGCTGCAGCTGTCTGCTTTTCGCTTGCCTTCCCTCTTTGCATAATACATCCATGCGTATGCTTACACTTGGCGATATATCCATTGGGTGATCGGTGGGTGCTCACTTGCAGTGCAAGGGATCTCGGGGAGAAGGAGGTATTCTGACCCCTCCGTCTCTTTGAGTGAACTGGCTGAATCCTGGCCTGTAGCAGCGAATTTTTTTTCTTCTTTGAAGCTAGGGTGTACGTAAAGCTGCAGTAACTTAACAGGTGTTATCGACCTAAAAGCGCCGTAATGCTTTGACACTGAAGTAGCCGTTTCCCATTCTGACGCACCTGCTCCGGAGACGTGAACTATCGAGTGCGTTTAGTACCTCCGGTTGCTTTTATCTCCACTACTTGCTGCACCATTTAAAATGGTAATTAAATAGCTCGAGGCGGCCATTACACGATGCTTTAAGCCAGAAATCCTGATTGTTTAATACGCACCCTGCAAAAGTGCGTAAAATTTGATCGCTTTGTTTCAACCAATTGTGAAAATCTGCCTTCGTCATTCGTCATATGGCAGCTAGCGCACGTCGTGATTCGGCCGAAAGGTTAAATAAACGCCACGCCTCTCGCACAAGGACTCCTGCTCGTTTCTGCCTTTCCATGTTTGCTAGCCTGCCTGTTGACACCGTGGCCGAGAAGTGGAAGCGAGCGTTTAGCTTCACGTGGGCGCCGCTTGGTGCGTGGGCAGCGCGTGACACCCGCAGGACCGCATAGTGGCGCCCCGAGAGGTCGGCGGCGTAAGTGAGGGCTCGCGAACGTAACGTGTCCTTCGGTGAGAGGCCTGTGGACGGCCCATTTGAAGCTGCGACGCGTTTTAGCGCGTCGAAGTGGCCTCACAGATCATAAGGTTGTAGCCAAGTGTGTGACAAGAATTGAGAGAAAAAAAATTAGTAGCCAGAAATGAAGCAGGCGCTGTTCCAGTTTGGTAGCCGAAAAAATTGCATAGGACGCGACATGCCGGGGTCAGGGCAGTCGGAAAGCTTCGCCAAGATTTCCGCGCGCTTCTGGCGACGCATTACCTCCGTTTCCGTCCGCAGCGCGAGCGGCGCTTCGGGCCAGTGCTCAATCTGCGGCAGCACCCGAACAGGTGTCGTGCCACTTTCTCGAGCACTTGGCGCTCACGCCTCCGCGCGAGCGTCGGCGCCAAGGAAAAGGTCAGGGGCCGGCGGCGAAGTCGGTCGACGAAGAGGCCCTCCCTCTGGGTTGGCGGCCCAGTATCGGCGGTCGAAGGGCCCGCGTTTCAACGCCTACCGCTGGTGTCGTAATGTATCGGTGACGCATCGATGCGGGTCTCTCTCTCGACTGGCCTCTGGAGCCCGCGACGAGAACGCTCTCTTCGGTGCAGAGGCGGGCGCGTGACCAGAATCGCTCCTGCCCGCGCTTTCTTGGCGCACGTGCGGCCTTCGTTGGACGCTGTGCGCTCTCACCCTGCACTTAACGGACGTGCGCGCTTGCGGCTCTTGGGCTCCGCACTTCTTGGACCCAAGCGTCGAATTGTGGCATAACAGAGCGAGCGACTCGTGTCCAACAACAGGGAGGCGGCATTTCGCTCCTCGGACGCGCAATGATTGTTCATCAGTCGCCAGCGGTTTCTGACCGTGGTAGAAATATATTCGCCGCTGTGATGGCGGTTTGGATACGATGTGCGCTCGCCACCATCCAATATTTTGCTTTTCATTTGTCTGTGTATAAGCGGGCTGCGCTTTGAGTGTCTCCCTGCGTAAGTGGAGAGTCTCCTCCGTTTTGTCTCCCTCTGTCAGCGTCGCTGCATATTTGCAGAAGCGCGCGTTACGCTAGGTCACCGCTTCCCAGGCACCGCCGAACAACTTGGCGCAACCGTGAACAACCCCCCTCACGCTTCGCCGCTGGCGCGAGTCGCTCTCCCTCCGCGGCCGGCCGGGTCTCTCGTTTTCTTGGCCCGCGTTTCCGCGACGAAACTGGTCCGCGCTTGCCGCACTGCGTGAGCGCCAAGCGCGAAATCGCTACTGGGCGAAATAGAGTTCGCGCGTTGACTTGTGCAGTGTGGGCTAGGTTGAGCCCCCTTGGACGGAAAGTGACAACTCCCTTCCTGACTGCGCTTCTTCCTATGCACGTCTCGTCGAGGTTCGCGTGCTGGAGCTCCTCTCTCTCCGCGTCAGTGTTTAGGAAACGCTTGGGCGGGGGCGTTGACCTTAACCATGTGTAGGCACGCGCCGCATGTTTCCGGCTGTGACGGGGACTGCCTCCCTATGGAGTCGCTGTGCAGTGCGCATTAATAGATCGGGGCGCGCACAGCAATACATTGCAACAGACTGCCGTGAGTTTTCTCTCTCCTGCTTTCTTTCCCTTCCGTCTTCCTTTCTTTCATAGGAAATCACTGAATACGCGTTTCATTGCCTTCAGCAAGGTGCGACAGTTGAATCCTGAATGGAAATAGCCACAGCCGACAACGCCATCTCCAGGCAACGGCGTAGCTCACAGTCGTTCTCTACGCACTATTCGCTCTGATTCCGTGGCATACCACGTTGCCGTTGTATAAAAAAAAAAAAGGCGACAGGTGATCCGCTCCGCTCAGTGAGATACTCATATCGTGTCGGCCGCGCTGCGCAGCTGCCGCGTGCGTACTCAGCTGTGTTTGCGCCGGCAGCACATAAAAAAAGAGAAGGTAATGATTGAGGAGGGGAGATGCTGACGCCAGACGGGCCCGCGTTCGGCGGCAGACACGGCGTTTGCTTTTCTTTCTGGCTTGCTGCTGTGCGCCTGGCTGAAGCGGGCTCCGGCGAGAGGAGAAAAAAAAGCTCTGGGCTCCCGGGTTCCGTCCAGATCGCCTCTTCGTTTTCCCTTTGACGATGGCTTGGCACTGAATCGGTCCGAGCATATATTTCTTTCTGGCGTCTCGCCTATTCTCAAGTTTTATTAACTTCATACAGTGAAAACGCCGGCATTTTGTGGCACTAGCTTTGATGGATGCGTGCTTTATAAAGCGTTGGATAATGGCAAGAAAAACATCACTAAAGTCGCAAATGCCCAACAACTTTTAGCGCCTGACCTACTGACAGGCGGCAAGGGTAGCGGTGTTTGTTTCTTCGCGCTTTTAGAGAGCTCGATGTTATCTTCGCCACTGCGCCTATCTATGCGTGGCGCTCGGGGTTGGTGTGCCCCGCAGTTATTTAGATAATGGCTCGAGTGTCCGCGCTGCCGCTTGCGTCATAGCGAAAGACCGGAATAGTCCATCATTCAGGCTCGTCTGTGGGAACAAGTTGAGTGGACTGGGCGCTAGCTGAAGTGCTTATCTTTGCCTCTCTGCGCTTGTACTACCGCGGTGTGAACGCCCCGTTGCTCGACTGTTGCATAGCTCGCTTTGTGGCGCAGTGGACAGCGACGTTCTAATGGCATACAAATGCACTTTTTGCACAGGCATTCCGCTGCTTGTTGACGCCTGTTATGCGATATGCTGTTATGCCGTCCACGCTACAGGAACACAAAATGCTGTGTTTCCGCCACGTTTCTTGAAAAATGGGCTGAACACAACACAATGCGAAGGCAGAAGCTTCTTAAGAGTTCAGTGCATGACTGTATTTACTGGGTGGATTGGTATTTTCCTTCTGCGCTGTGTTGTCAGGGATGTGATAACTGAACGAGCTGTTGATCTTACGCGAGGTATTATTTTTATCATTTAGGCAAAGGCCCGTTTGGCCGATGTGCGACTTGCCCTGTACATTGGCCGAACGGGCCTTTGCCTAAATGAACGCTCAGGCGAGAACAGCAGGAACGTCGGGGGATGAGGGGTCCGGACGTGTGGCACGTCATTGCCGTTTTCATAAGAGCAAACCTAGCTTTGAGGAATGTCCAGTGATAGGAAAAAAATGGAGATAAAAGAACTTAAAGAGATAATTGAAGCCTTTGCGATAGAAAAGGTTGGTTGAAAAGTGTGTAAGCAGTCCATCCTTATCACTATCAACAAAAGACATTGCCTTTTTGCATGCAGGGCACTGTGCGAACTTGTGAAACTTGCTTACATGTTTTTTTTGTTGCAATTTGTTTAGTTTTGTTTTTGCTTTTGAGAGGTCCGATTTCACACCGTCAGCCTGATAACGCTGCATCTGGTGCCCCCTGCTCTTGATTTGTACCTTCACAAAACCTCTAAGCGCCAATAAAGCGTTCAGCGGAAGTTAGCGCTTGCGTTCTGTCTTGTCCCTGCTTTTTGCGCTATGAAACCTTATTGGCCTATAGCACTGCTGAGAGCTTCACCATATAATGAGTGCGCACAGATGCGCTTTTTGCGCTGTGGAACCTCATGTGAATTACCCACTAGCCCGAATCATCACACATCTAAGTTATAGGCCAGTACTTGTGAGTGTGCGTGGGTATGCTCCGCCTCTCTTTAATTATATACACCAGTTTTCCTAACGACGCACATAGCATTTGTATGAATGCGGCCATCTAGAACACGGGCTGGCACGAACTTCAGCTACACTAGGAAGGCGCCACAAAACAAGTCAGGGGCCGTCTTTTATAGCGTTTAATTTTCATTTTTTTTTGCCCTCTTTCCTCTGTGGTGCTCTTCGGTGAGGAGGGTCGTGGTGTGCAACAGCAGTGACTATAGGGTGACTCGTGTAACTTGTGCCGGAATATACGAAAATGCGGCGCATTTTGCGATACAGGTTCGATACGTTTTCTGATGCATTTTCTCGCAATACTAATGACTAAAGCAGAGCTATACCCAACGAAAACTGCCTTCACAGCGCAGATGTTAGGTGTCCATTCCTGACTTGAGTGGCGTCCCCTGTTAGAGGGCGAGGAGGAAGGCTGGGGAGGAGAAGCACAGGAGAAGGAACGCGGTCTTGATAACTCCACCGTCGGAGGCACGGACGCATTTTGACGGGCGTTGTGTTGTGTAACTACATGCCATGTGTTTCAGGGAAGCCCGCCACTAATAAAAAAAAATAGGATTTTCGATTTAAAGAGAAGCTTTTTGCAGCATAATAATACCGATGTTGACGGGCGTCAGAAAACAGGCGAACCATCTGAACTAGTGAAGTGATTAACTAAATTTTAATCGCCAACTTCTAACTATATTGCCGATAGGCGCCTCATTGCAATTAGATTCGTAGCCGGGTGTTAGTAATATATCTATCAGTTTATAGAGTTTCGAAAACGTGTCTGGCCTCTCCGCCGTGGCTCGACAAGTGTAGGCCATTTATCGCGCCGCTTGAAAACCGCGCGACAGTGGAAACCGTACTGCGACGTGCATCACAAATGCGACACTCCGGGGCACATGTGCCACGTAACAGTCTGCCCCGCCTGCACTGTGCTGCTTATAGTGTACTTGATTAGTGCTGCTCATAGAGTTTATAAATATTGCCTGGAGGGAAAGCTGACGCCACCGTCTATGCGAGCACTTCACCTACCGCGGGAATGCCGGGAAGACGCGGTTTCGCGACTAAAGTGTCTGGCCGAGAGCATGAGTTGTACCACGAAATTGGTAGTTGTGCCGCGATGCTCTGCTTTGTGCGCAGATTAATTTATTTCGATGTACTGTGTTTTTCGCATCTTCAAAATATTTAATTCGTGCGTGGAAGTTTCGTGTTAGGCTGGTACGGAAACTTTGACAGCATTTCTCGCGAGGTGTGCCTCGAGAAGAGCCGGTATTTGTACGGCTGAATCCGCGTTTTATTCGCAACAATAGCCAAGTCAAGTAAGAAACCTCGCCTTCCCGGCATTCCTGCGTGTGGTGCTGCTCTCCACTTCGTTGCTCCTGCGCGGGCGGGGCAGAGAATTATGGCGCTAAAAGCTTTTCTTTTTATTCCGGAGCCCTCCACTACGGCACCTCTTTCTTCCTTTCTTCTTTCACTCCCTTTATCCCTTCCCTTACGGCGCGGTTCAGGTGTCCACCGATATATGAGAGATACTGCGCCATTTCCTTTCCCCAAAAACCAATTTTCGTTTTTAGCTCGATCAAAGACCCTACATTTAAAAATTGTTGGTGGCTTTCCCTCAAACACCTGGTATATTTGTGTGACCGATGTCTTAATTTGAGGCTGAATTTTTTATTAGTTTTTTTTAAAAATCCTCACTGAACGCGTAGCACTCTTCAAAGTTGGATTCGCACACGATCGTGCGTACGGTCGGCGTTGGCTTGTTCCGGGTCGCAACGGCGTCACTGTCCTCTGGCCGGCGACGTTCATTGACGCCCGAGTGGGTTTTGCGGCGCGTGGGGCCGTCGTGGGCGTGCTTCTGGCGAACGCATCACGGACACCGCGCTCTCTCCCTCGTGCCTACGCGAATCTGCTGAAGGCTTATTTAATTGGTGCCTTGCGGCGATAGGACTGCCCACATGCCGGACCACGGCCCATAGCCTTTCTTAAGCCACGCCGCCCCGATAGGTTCTGGAAAAAGTTCCAAAAAGCATGAGGAAATGAGTGCAGAGTGCTAGCCGGAAAAACTGAAGTAGGTAATTAAGGGTTACTTGGTTGCTTTTCCTTCCAGTGTATGGCTTGTCAGAGTTATTTTTTATAAGTTCTGACTGGAGCTTCCACATGCAGTCTGACTTTGAGACCTCCTTCGACATGTATGCTGTGTTTACCATATATAGTAGTCTAGACCCAGCGTATAGTCCGCAATGACTACTTTCGTCCAAAAATAGGCTTGTACACTGTCCGCAGATGTCCCAGGGAAGCATCCCACATCCGTGAACCTTTTCCATTGACGTCAAATTCTTGTGCCACTGCTCGGTCTGACTTTACTGCATGCACATGCTCGACCACCTTAAGCTTGAATGCTGCCAGGAAGGCTCTACGTCTTTTCGATCCATTGCAGCCATTCTTTATAAAGGACTGCAATGCCCTTGTCGTTAGTTCACTGTTTCTTATGTTGTTAATCGAGGTTTTGTGTATGTGCTCACAAATCCGAGCACTAAAAAGCGGTACTACCAGTAACATTTGCTTGCATGTCGAAGCTGATTGCAAATTGGAGCTGATCAAATTTGCTATGTGATTTTAGCACGTCAAAATGTCGCAGGCACAGTTGGGTCTACGTTTTTTTTTTTGCTTTGACAGCCACACTGGGCTTCTCCAGCCCTGACAAAAGGTCTTAAAAAAAATAAAATATGCATAGTCTGCATGACGTGAAATTTCAGCCTTGAAACAGGTATAGTTCATGGGCTATAGGCCAGAAAATACGGTAATTTTTCTCAGAAAAAAAAAAGCTACAGAATAATTGGCCTTCCTAATGCAAAGACGCATCATTTTATTTTATTACTGTCATCATACTAAATATTCATTTTTCTTTTTTTTCCTGTTTGAATACCTGCAGTATTTTCAATGTCGAACACCATCCTAGAATAAGCAACAATGATGCTTGGAGTCTTATTATTTGCTGTTGTTGAACCTTTGGTTCCCTTGATCTTGTTTTGCATGTTTTTTTTATCACATGGTTGATTTTGTCTGGGAAGACATCTGACCCTCATGAAGCTGTTTCACAGCTGTTGTGCAGTTTTTTCAACTAAAATTTAGGACACATATCATGGGTGCTTGTTTTCTAGAAAGCCAAAATGCATTGCATGACAGTTCTGCATCCTTGGGGCTTGAAAATATCAAACTTACTGCTATGAAGCTGGAATTTTATTGGTCATACTTTCTACTCATGTACTTGGTACCATAAAACATTAGTGCTTCGTACTATATCAGTACTTGGCACCACATTTACTTGTGGTTTGAGTACCTAAAGGTACTAATGTGCCGGCTCTTACTCAAAGGTTTGAGTGAGCTGTTCATCCCAATAAGGACCAAATACATGAAATGCACTTGTTTGCCATACTACCAGACTCCTTCAAGGCGCTATTGTGGCCGCAGGGCAGTGTGCGCACCCGTGAGCGAACCTTGGTGAGCCTCTGTGCATGCCCCGAACAGACAGGCTTTGCACCCAGTCTGTTCTCCGCCAGGCAATCACGCGCAGGGACCGAACGCTCCGCGAGTGCTACCTTAGACGATTAACAGCTGGATGCCCCACTCCAGCTGTAGTGAACATAGTTCTGTGCGCTTGTGTTTTTATTGCTTCATCATTAGCTAATCACGCGTGCAACCTGTACATATTTATTATTGTGTAAATAGTTTTTGTGTATATTACCTCTCCCCCCTATCCTCTCTTCTTGTCATAGTTTCTTACTATTAACAGAGTAATATAGAGTTTCTATGAATAGTAAGAAACTCTATGCTTCTTGTCCCCTCACCTCTTTCATTTCATTTCTCCATTCTGCCTGCTATCCTTTCTTTCTGCTGCCCCAGCTCAGGTACTTCAGTATCGATGGCAGATGCTGGGCCTAGCAAAAATCTTTTCCTTCCTTTTTATTATTATTTTAAAAAACCACTTACTACCACGACTACTACTACTTTGCCAAACAATTGCGTTTGATTTTAATATAAATCATATGCTAGTCAAGAATTTTCTTTCCTTTTGGCCCTTCACGGCACTGAGCAATGTTTATAGATATACTTGGCATTGAATGCATCCAGATTCCATTGAACAAAACTTTTTCTCAACTGCCTTCAAAATTTTTTGGCTAAGGCATCACCTGCACATGGAATTTTGTATGTAGCAGAGTCTGTAAGGTAAAAAGCCTAGCGATTATGGAGGAAGTATTATGGTTTTATATGTGCCAGGAGCACGTTTTTCTGCAAAAGTGAAACAAACAAATTGTCATGCTAGTGTCAAAACGTGCATAGTCATGTTTATGTTTAAAAAGTTAATTGGCTGGTATTGTTAAGGTAGGCAAGGAGTTTGGGCTAGCTTACATGATCTAAAAACTTCGTTTTTTTTTCTGCCAGAAGTATATCTGAAGTATGAGTTGTAGAAAGTAATTAAACTTTGCTTGCATAACTGTGACAAAACAGGCATAGGCAATAAAACAAATAAGACCCTCTGCAGATATTTTTTGGTGCTTGTTTGTTGGCTACCTAATTTCCATGGGGAAGGTTTCAACATATTAAGCCGTATTTCAGGGGAAACCCACTGTTCTGAAATGCACAACCTTATGTGATATGCTTTGTGCAAGGTTGTGCTCTTATGATCAGGAAGGTGTGTTTGTTGGGCATTTGACAGCTATTATGCTTTCTTGCTTGTTTTGAGCATGCTGGTTAGCTCCTTCTACGCTGCTGTTATAAGGGGCTCTGAAAGGGGCTCTATTCAAGTTGCGGTATGCCTGTGATGAAGACACCGCTTCACGAATATCCTCCTGGAAAAATTTGTTTGATTCGCTTTGTAGCTGAGTTATCCATAGTCAGAATTTGAATTTCAGCGTCTTCGCACCTTTCCCTCTCCTCTCATCACTTTTTGCTTGCTGAAAGGTAGGCGCTCCTTCGCCGACCCCCCTCTGGGAGCGGAGATTCCCGACCCGCCGGAGCTAAGCGGCTTATTGGCCGCAGCCATGGTAGCTGCCTGATGTCTGAAAGAATCTAACCAATAGCCATCTCAGAACTGGTATACGCAGTAGTAGCGCGACGAAGGAGGGTGCGAGCATGAAACAGTCGCCGGAAAGGGCTCGCGAACTTTCGTGCGTTATTGTGCGTTCTTTGCTGCATGTAAAAGTGCATTAGTATTTGGCTCAGGTGTCCATGACAACACATTGCAGTGATTGAGCGAGTTGATGTGCTCTTCTCGGAAGGTGTTGAGAGAGCCCCTTTAACAAAAGAAGTGGATTATTTTTAAATAACAAAATGTGCTTTGTACCTCTGGGCAAAGCCATTGTGTTGCTATTATTCCTATTGTAGTTCATTTCCTTCTTGTGGCCGATTTGAGTAATTATCACTTAGTCCTTGCATGTGTAAAAGCATCGTTGTTGTCTTGGAGTTTTTTCACTCCTTTGCACCAACCAGCGTGGGTCAAAAGTGAATTCATTTCCAAATTAGTTCTTCACAGAACATATATATATATATATATATATATATATATATATATATATATATATATATATATATATATATATATATATATATATATATATATATATATATATATATATATATATATATATATATATATTCTTCAGTATCGTTATACAGAGCAGCTGACTTATTTGTTGTACTGACCTTGGCACACTGTTTGTAAACATCAAGAATTTGTTTATTGATGTATAAAACTAATATATATAGAGAAAGAAAAAGACACATGCATGCATGTGTGAAGTTTCTCAATGTGAGTGGCTAACCTCAACAACATCTAGTTTGCTTATGTTGCCATCTTACACAACATTTAATCCAATAATGCTGCTCTTGTTCAGGTACAAATGCTCTTACGGGACCTGCAGATGTGCTTTCAATGAACACATTATTGGTCTTTTGTGCAGGTGTTGAGGAGTGGGCTGGCGGTGCTTGTGCAGCCTCCTCCCTCCCTCTCTTTTGTAGCGATACCTACATTACAGTAGCATTTCGAGCCTTTAGCATGGCGCCGCCGCCACCCTGTGGCTGCGTTGCCACGCTGTCACGCGGTTGGTCACGTGGTGCGGAGCAGCTGCCGGTGGCACGGCGCCGTGGCTGATCACCTGGTTCGTCACATGGTTGGTCACGTGACCAAGTTCCACCCAGGCAGCTGTAGCTATCGCGTCACTCCAGGTTTAACCAGAGCTAAACCACCACCAATTTTTTTTTTTGTATGCAGATTGTTTCCTCATATGCAAGGTAGCCAATTCAAGCCTCTTCAAAGGGTTGTCTAATTTTGTGCTATATGTTTTTTCAGAGACAGATCGAGAAGGGCAATGACCTTCTCGAGGAGGTGGCCATGGCATCTTCGGTAACAGGCTTAGCAAAGGGCACTCAGGAGCTTGCAGTGTCACTCAAGCATCACCTTGACTGTTTCACGGATAAGCTGGAGGACACTCGGGAGAAACTGGAGGACACGTCTCGATGCTACCTTCTTCTGGACCATGTGAGCGTCGAGCGACTCTCTTATTTCATTTTTGTAACAGTGCTTGTGCCATATATTGTACAAAGGGTTAAGCTCAATTGAATGATAGTTGAACACAGTGTATAAGTATGCTTGAAAGCTTTTGAGGTCAGTAAGATCAGCAGTTTTTTGGAGGAAAGCTTAAAAGTAGCTAATTGACTGCGTCCATTTTGCAAACAAGACCTGTACATATTTCAAGGTAATATAACAGCATTTAAGGCATTAAGTTCTTTTTTTGTAACAGTACTGGCTGTTCCGGTGTCAAAATTGAGTGTAAGTTCTAACTGTTGCTTTTGCCTCAGAACTAGTTTTTTTTATCGCACTACGTATAAGTACTGGTGTGAATAGAATAAATAGAGCGCAGACTAAACAGATCAGATAATAAGCAGGTGTCAAAATACATTCTTGCATCGCTTGGCAAGAATGGGAAGACCTGATGTGTGCGTGTGTGTGTAATAGTACTGCTGGTTTGGATGCACATGAACAGGCTATGACTCCTAATATGTGCTAAAACAAGCATTATTGTATTTGGGACCATATAGATTAAGTCCTGTTGATTACTTGTGGTGTGCATATTTTGGCTAGTATAGTTTTTTTTATGGTTTACGGGGTTTAACGCCCCAAAGCGACTCAGGCTATGAGGGACGCCGTAGTGAAGGGCTCTGGAATTTCGACCACCTGGGGTTCTTTACCGTGCACTGACATCGCACAGCACACAGGTCTCTAGAATTTCGCCTTCATCGAAATTTGACTGTAGCGGCCGGGATTGAACCAGTGTCTTTCAGGTTAGCAGCCGAGCACCATAACCACTGAGCCACCGTGGCAGCACTTGGCAACTATAGTGTAACATGCCACTTTGCATAATTGACTAGTGTTTTTGTTGATGAAAAAAGTGCCTAGGAGAGTGGTTACCATGAATATTGTCACAAGTGACAATACTTACTAGCTTTGATGGCTTTGATGTATTATGAAATTTGCCATTTGGTGGATGATTTCTAAAGTTACTGTTGCTGTACAGTGGGATCTGTTTAGTTTTCTTTCATTACAATATATCTACAGAGTAGCACTTTTACTTCCAAGAATTAAGCTGTTGCTATTTGTCATTGCCATTCATGAAAAGGCAATAATTTTTTTGTGGGTAGTAGTTCCTTGGAATACTCAGCAAGGGACTGAAGAATACTTTGTTACTGCACACATGCAAGTTGATTACTATTGTTATGTTCTATCTTTAGAGCTATGAATGGGCTTTGGATGCCATGAAATTTGTGTCAAGTATGAAAATGGACAATGCCTCCACTCCTGAAAGCATGACACAGCTCATGAGGCTTCTGCAAGAATATCAAGAAGAGCACCCTGCCCCTTCTGAGCAGAACTTCAGTGAGATGCTGGATTTGGCATCCAAGCTGGATAACCCCAAGCTCGTAGAACAGTGCAAGGTTTGTGCTTAACCTCTTACTTCCTGACTTGTATCATTGCTGTTACCATTTAATCCATGGAGCCAAGGTTGAAAACCCCCCCAAAAATTGGGCTTCTCTAAAGTGATCTTTGCTGGTCATTAAACAGAAGTTGCCGTAATAACCAGTTACATGATCCTTTTTCTTTTACGTGCAACGGCTGTCAGCCTTAAAGGCTCGGTGAGGACAAATTGAATTTGTCTTCTATTGATATAGTTCTGCATTCTAATCGTAGACCAATCTCACTGAAAGTGGAGCTTTTTATAAGCTAAAAAAGATGAAAAAATGAAATACAGATGTCACCATCACTGGATGATTTCGCAAGTAAAATGCGTGCGTCGGACACAGATTTTTGGGCGTAAATGCCTAAGGCTGCGCTACACCTCCATTCAGTTCAAAACAGTTGTAACCCATCCTTTTCGGTAAGGATGCCATAAGTTTAAATCATCTGGTGGGAAGGTTTTTAAATTCAATTTTCCCAGAGATGAATGTATCTTTTGCTGCTCAACAAACTTAAACAGAGCCGGAAAAAGCCAGAGAATCTATTTTTACTTGGAACAATAATTAGATGAAATTGCCCTCAGTGTACCTTCAAGCAATTCTCTTGGAATCGCCCCTGACATCACTGTAGTTTAGTTATGGAAACGGCTACCGGTGGCAATATTTATCTTACATTTTTCGCCCTTTTCTAGCTTTTAAAAGCTCTGTTTTCAGTGACAGTAGCTTCTTTATCATTGAAGTGGCAATCCATTGATCTAAGCCAACTTTGGTTTATCCTCAGTATCTCTTTAAAGAGGATCTTGTGAGGTATTGTGATAAGAGTGTTTGTAGTGTGATGTCACTTGCTGCGTTTTGCTTGAGGCATGTGACATGATCTCTTTCGCTGTGAAGTACCGTACCATAAAGAGAAATGCAAGGCCCTGTGCTTGAATGGGGAAGCCTGCATGGCGATTCTACTTACGAGCATCCTATTGCTCCTTTCTTCAGAATCATGAGGTCACTTTTATGTGTGGGCAAGCCTTCAGGCAGTGGCCATGATGTGTGTGTAATCCAGCGTGATTTTGTGCATGTTTGCTGGTCTTTCTTTCTTGGTCTTTTTCTTGAATTCGCTAAACCGCACACTCTTTGTGCTCCTCGCACAAACCGAAAGTCGAGGTTTCAGTGCATATTGTTACGTGGCGGCCATTTGAAGAAAGAGATGTGATGATCGATGGCAATGAGGTGATTTAATGGCCACTGGCCTAGTGCGAGCGCTCCTGCCCGTGCCACTGCACAGCTCGTCGTCTTCGTCACACTACCTGGGGCCACTGAGCGATCGTCCCGATCAGTGACAAAGAGACGCGCGAAGTGGTTACGGGCATAAGAGGATGGTTGGACAGGAACGAGAAAGTGGAGATGTGCTGACCGCCACGATGAAATAGATGGCTGACTGATGCCTGGTCCACGAAGCTTCCGACCCGCAGGTCGCCAGTAGCCGACGGTCGAGGCCCCAGGACGCCCCGAATGGCCAGGGCAGGGGAACGGTGTCTTCAGATGTAAGCGGGGCCTCGAGTCGGTGGGGTCGGTAGGTCAGGTCCTTGCGTCGGGTTCAGTTCGTCGTGCTGAGTGGTCTGGGCGGGGGACGAGGCGGGGGGGAACAACGGCGAGGTCGGTTCGGGTCTGGGCATGGCCGAGGGGCGCAGGCCAAGAACTCACGGCCGACGACCACAGCTGATGCAGGACGCCGAAGCTCCAGTACCAGGGTGGCGATGATACCCCGCACCTCCACCAAATGTTACATAGCGGCCAGTTGAAGAAAGAGATGCGATGATCGATGGCAATGAGGTGATTTAATGGCCACTGGCCTAGCGCGAGCGCTCCTGCCCGCTCCACTGCACAGTTCGTCGTCTTCGTCACAATATTGCACCTCTTGCAAATGTACCCAGGCCAATACGCCCGGGCCAGAGTGTAATTGTGCATGTATGCTGGTGAAACAGTTCTGTTAATTTCGTATTGCAATCTCTTGAGGGACAGTGGAATAACAACAAAACTAGTGAATGGCAACAATAAGTGTGTCGCTGAACGGCCATGTGAACTTTTCAATCAGGGGTACATTTGCAACAGATATGTTCATAGCGAAGGCTGTGGCCAGGCAATATCTTCCATCGTGCAAGTTTGTGCCACCTGCATATTAACTACAATGAAGCCCCATGTCGGGAGACGTTTGTTATAACCAAAACTCGGTGATATAGTGTACATCGTGATGGTAACATAGCTTTTATTCACACCAAGGGAATTGCATGGCAATGAAATCTAACCGAAGCGCTAGAGTTATACGCCACTTCTGCTCTCTAGAGTATTTACTGGCTACTTTTGTAGGCTACTTCTTGGGCAAGCGTCTGAAAAATGTTGCCTTCGCTCGCCATAGTCCCTTCATATTGCTCTTTTCTGCTTGACTTCAGAAAGCTAGCGGTTTTGTTTCCCTTGGTAGCTTTTGCATCAGAGTGAATACTTTGCGATAGCAGTTACAGAATGGAGAAAATTTGGATTGAGCTTCACCAAGCCGTAGAGGAAGTGGGTTTGGCTAGCACTTATCATCAAACAATGCTCAAACAAGTATGCTGGCTAAAATGAGGCAGAAAAATACTGTTGTGGGAATACTCTTCCTTGTTTTGTCTGCTAGAAAACTGGCTGCATGTTAAAACCATGAACAAATCACGTGACTGCATTTTGGAAGTGTGAGCATAGATCTTCAAAATATTGAAATGCCTAAAAGTATTAGTTTTCAGCATTCCTAAATCTGAGCATTATTTGGTTCAATATTTTAAGGATTTACACACTTTGCTTTAGGCTTCTGTTAAGGTGTTTATAAACTGTGTAGTAAATATCTTTCAAGTAGAAATGCTGCTATATAGAAAAGGATAAGGGGAGGCTAACAAGTCTTTTGTTGCAGAAAATTTTTTCCAGTAAATCATCCAATCTTCATTTGTGGGAGTGTTTTATCTGACAGTGCCATTTGCTTTTTTCTCTTGATGCAGACAGCCCAGGCCAGGTGTCGTGAAACAGCTGAGCTGATGGAAGCACGCCACACAACGCTAGTGAGAGCCCGCCAGCAGTTAGAGCTAGAAGGTCGCAAGTCACCGTCCCTGGGCACCAGCTTTCGTTCAGCAACCATGGAAGGATGCAGTCTCTTTCCTCAGAACAGCTGGGCCCCTGGCTCGACCAGTACACCATACTGTTCGTTTGTGAGGCGCCGCTCTATTGCTACAACACAACCCCATCTGTACTCGGCTCCTCCTCCCATGAACTCATACACAGCATTCCCAGCGCCTGGAGGCACGTCAGTGGTGCAAGACTCCTTTGCTCTTGACCAGTACATTCAGGAGAAAGAAGAGCAACTTCTCAGCCAGGGCCTCATTACTGATGACCTGACCCGAAGGTATGCTTGACGAATTTTTGCCTTGGCATGGTGCAACCGTGCACAGTCAGTAGATGCTCATTTCGGAAATGCTTGTGTAACTTATCTTTCAAAGTGAGTTTGTAGAAAGAACTGAAAAGCAGTCACGTCTTTTTATTTCCTCAGTATCTTCAATGTCTCGTCACTAAAATTATGGCAGACAACTCTGTCAACATTGAACCACTGGCAGTGGCACGGTAGCTAAGACGTTCTGCTGCTGTGTATGAAGTCGGCGTATCAAATTTCAGCTGTTACAGCAACATTTTGGTGGAGGCCAAATTCTAGAATGGCTGTGTGGTGTGCTATGTCGATGTACCTTAAAAAACACCAGTTGACCGAACTTAACCTGGAGCCCTCCACTGCAGCGTCTCTCACAGCAGAGGTGAAACTTAGGTATATTCAACCCCACTTACCTTACCGTATTAATTCATGAAAGTTCTACCATATCAGTGGTCACCTGGTTGAGCAAAACAAGAACATTTGCGTAATGGATTCATAATTCTGTCACATGGCACCACACACTTTTTGCAGAGAGCTGTAGACATAGCCGTAACCAAGTTGAGTTAGGCAAGGCACAGTTTTACGTGCTGTGTTCAGCTTATAAGCTGGAAATTTCCAGCTTATAAGCTGCATCTTATAAGTGAATTTCTTCCTGATGCTGTTTTGGTTTCGTCAGTCGAATGGTGGTTGTGACGCTTTGGGTGAGTTTAGGTTGCGTGCACAAATAAGCTTAAATTTGAATCACTAAAACATAGTTTTAATTCACTACAATGCTTAGGTTAGCTTGTTTCAAGAGACAGAATGACAACAAATGACATATCAGCGGTTGTGTTGCAGTTTTTTTTGTGCCTCACGTGACGTAAACACTCCTACTAGGTCACAGTCCTCGTTTTGTTGATAAACTGAAGCAGTATCAGGAAGAAGAATTCAGTTATAAATTATTTAGTGGTTGCAGGCGAATACCACGTGGTGAACCATGTATTCTAATATCAAACGCATAATTTGAAATAAGAAAACTCAACTAAAATTGGATGTGTTTAGGCTCCTTTAATAGCTATTCGTAGTAATATGCTTATGCTTTTTTGTCAGCTTAAGTTCCTATGTTAAGGCTTCCATTGTAAGGCATCGCGCAGTGTGCCTGTGTGTTTATTAAGGCGTGGAGTATCATTTTTTTTTAACAACGTAGTGGGTTTAGTCCTAGCTTCTTAAACAGTCCTTGAAACACTCTTTTACACCTTTTTGTTAGTTTATTTCAGTCATACTGAATCCCATATCAATCCCACAGAAATTTGTAGCTTTTTTGCATCGCTGAAAATAAATGGCATCAAGTGGATTTATGGAAATGAGGTACGTAGCATGACATTTTACGACTGGAAAAGTACCATAGGCATTGCACATGTTGCAGTGTCCAGGCACCACCCAGAATGGCAAAGTGATGAAACGATTGTGAGAACTCACAAAATCAAAGCACCAGCAGGTGGGATATTTCAAGCCTTTTTCAGCTTGAAATATATATGGAATTAGATTCTGTTGCAAAAGAATAAAGAGGTGCCTACTCTAAACAAAACAATCCCAATGAGGATCGCAGCGGTGGCCAGGTTGTTTGAGCACCCGCCTCATATACGGGAGGTGCAGGGTTTGATCCCCAGTGCGGCCAGGTACCCACCGGTGATACAGTGGGTTTAAGCTTTCCCCTGGCCTGCTGATGTGCTTTCCTGGGGTGAAATGCTTCGAAAATGGGTCTCTGACCCCACCTTGAGCAGATCAGCGTACCTAGTGCCATGGTGCTCGTTGGCCAAAGCTGCCTTTGCGTGATTAAAAAAAACAATCATCGTTATTATAACTCCCACTGAGGCTCAGTGAATGAGTGAGTAAACTTTATTAGTGCTTTTTAAATGCTGAAAAAGGAACTTGTTCACAAGGGCTTGCAACACTATCACAAGTTCAGTAAGGTTGTTTGAGGCCTTGGGATGGGGAAATGGCTTGCAGGGGAGTTTAAAGTGCATTTATGCAGGCTTGGCAGACTGCAGTGAGACATTATTGCAACTCATTGCAACCTTGTCTGTCATGGTTTTGTGTAGGGGTCCTGTGACATCCATTTCACGGAGCTTCCTGGAGTCTCGGAGCAAGGAAGGCGGTCCCCGAACTGCAGGTCTGAGTGCACTGCGTGAAAAAGTGCGCAACTCTTTGCACAAGGATGGCCACCAGTGTCGACCGCAGCGCAAATTAATGAGGCGAAGCTACACATGGCAGCTCTGTGAGGAGGCGCTGAGTCGAGTCAGTGACAGAGTGCGAGCCCAAAATGAACGGTTGGTGTCCGACCGTACAGCCATGGCAGACCTTGAAGGCAGCGATGGACTTGCAAGGTAAAGAATATATAGTATGGATGTGTCACCTCACATATAGGGTAGCCTTCTTCGCCTTCCTCTGTCTTGGTGTTCTGCTTATGCCGGTGGCAGTAGCGAAAATGCAAATGGCAGCAATTGAGGAAGTTTTTTGTTCTGTTTTGTTGAAAACTACTCACATGAGCTCAGCGATTCTAAAGTTCGATTTATTTTACTGGGATTGATCCTAAACTGCGTGATCCTTTGAAAAGATATGAAGAAGTACATTTTGTTGAAAGTGATGCAGCGTCCAACAGATCACTTCTCATCATATGTCTGTGGGTGCATCGACAGGATCCACATGCTGTTAATCTTAATTTCAGGAATGAGTGTGACATTTTGGTATATTCTGTTTAGCACATTGCTTTATGCGCAGTGTTTGTAATATTGGGACTTTGTGAATACTACTTAGATTTTAATATAGTTGTGCTACAGGTGGTTTAGTTCTAGCAGTTTACCAGGATTTAGATTGTATAAAGGCTTGAAAATTGCTTCCGAAACAAAAATCTTGTTTGCGAGGTCAGCAGACAGGTGTGGTAATACTGGTGAGGTTTTCTGCTTCTCTGTGCTCTTTTATCAGCATGTTTACAACATTTACTTCAGTAGAAAGATAGGCCTGTCTGCCTCAGTTTAGTACCTTTTATTGATGATGGTTATAAACAATGGTTATTGGCACCTAACATGAAATTTAGTAAATTGCTACTAGTGTATGCTGCTTGTAGGTATTCCAGCTCAGAGTGGTTGGTTTTGAATGATGTTGGCAGATGTGGTAAGCTAGTGTGTTCTGGTGAGAAAGGCAAAACAATAGCGTAAGGTTTACTTATTTTTTCTTCCCACACAATTTTCCCTACCCCAATAAAAGCTCCATAAGCTCCCCAGAGTCTGAAGAGCTGACTTCGCCGGACTCTGAGCAACCCAAGGGTGAAGGGCAGTCGTCTGACCTCGTTCGAGGGAGCAGAGTTCCTGTACCTGTCAACAGCCATCTCTTGACTCGAGCATCTGCTCTGCAGCTAGCTGACTCGGCCATTAGCGATGCCAATTTCAGCGAGGAACAGCTGAGGAACAGGAAGTCAGTCTGTTGTGCAATCCTCCTTTCATGCTTCTGTGTGCTTGGCTGCTTTGTTTGACTACTTCAATCTCTTCCTCACTCCCCACTCATCCCCTTCTTGTGCATACTGCTTCACTTTTATTGCTTGTATACAATTTCCTTTCCCCGTTAGCTGCCTTGGCTGTTCGTTCTCTTCTTTGTACTCTAGCTCCGAGGCTTTAATGGTCACTTTCACTGTGGCTGTAAATTGCTTTTCCAATACTGCTTGCTGTGTGTACAAAACTTTTGAAGGCTTATTTTATGGTGAATTCAGTAGCGCATTATGGCATGATGCAACTTACTGCGAGATGTCATACTGGCACACATCTATTTGCACTTAAATCATACATTGCAGTATGCTTTCATTCCTTTCCTCCTAGTGTTTTTTTACTTTTTAATTACTTACTGCTTTTCAGACATTTGATTTCAGTATGTAAAAGCCTGTTTTCAGTGGTACTTAATTGGTAATGTGTAAGAGTACAAGTGAAACGCAGACATCTTTATTTTCAGAACTCTGCTGCTCATTATGCGTGAAATGGTACAAACAGAACGGGACTACGTCAAGTCATTGGAGTACATTATTGAGGTGAGATGATTGTCCATAGATGGATCTGTACTGCAAAGCAACTTCATAAGTATAAGCGGCTATGTCGATTGTAAGTGCTTGAATATCAGGCAACTGATGTGCGCAGTTACCTTTGTAAGATGCTTGTAGTATGTTGTCTATCATTTTGGGCGAAACCTCAGTAGTAATTTGCATAAGGTGGCTTATTGTTCATGTGTTAAATATAAAAGTCTCACCCACATTTTTTGGCATACTACTTTGATTTTTGTTTAAAATGGCAGATGTAATGGTAATATTGTCACACTGCTGACACTGTGCCGGCGCCACCTGGCGGCCGAACCTTGTCTCCTAGTGCGGCCAAGCGCAGCTGTTTGGTGAGCCTCTCCCCAGTAAACTGCTGTGCTTCCCGCTTCGTGCTATGTTTGTCGGTGACAATATCTTGCATCCTTTTTTCTGCTGGCAGTGGCTCATTAGAGCAAAACCTGGTCATGGCTTTTAGCTGTCACTTTTTGTCCTGCTAAATGTGTGACTCGGCAGTAACTTAAGTGGCCCAACATGAAAATTTTTTACTAAAATGAATTCCTTGCTGAGGTTTGAGTTACTTTTTTTTTTCCATTGCTTTGCTACAGAACTACATTCCGGAGCTAATGAGAGAAGACATACCCCAAGCTTTGCGGGGCCAACGCAATGTTGTTTTCGGAAACATTGAGAAGATTTACGAGTTTCACAGCCTCTACTTTCTTCAGCAGTTGGAGCAGTGTGAATCCTGCCCCTTTATGGTTGGGCAGTGCTTCTTGCAATATGTAAGTCTAGTAGAAGATTGTCTTCTCTGTTATGATTAAGCACGTGCACAGAAGTTTTATTTAGTTTTTATCTTATAATAAATTAAATTGTACACAAAATGCAGCTGTACTTAACAATAGTTTCTTTTTTGTTCTTATTAGAGCAAATTTCGTGCTTATAGCTATTTGGAAGTGTGTTCAATGTAATTGGTAAGGATGTCAAGGAAATGGGTATTCAAACTAATGTGAATAGAGTAGAAACATTGATTGGCAACCTGGCTGTTGCCTCTCCTGGAGTAATGTGTCAGTGATGAAATGTGTGCAATGCCCCATGTTCTTATATTGGCATAATGGTAGTTTAAAGATGTCACTGGAGAGGAAGACATCACTTTTGCACTTTTTGAGCATTGTATGCTGCATAGGGGCATGTAATTTGGCTGAGCTTTTTGCAGCAATGTGCTCTGTTAAGTTTACTCCCCAAGCTCAAGGTGTGGTTCAAGGTTCCTTTGGGTCCTTTTAAGTATGGAATCGCATCGTGGTTTATATAGTTCATGGTTCATATAGTTACTGTGTGATTACTATTCTTAGTACATGCAAGTTTTTTCTCTAATTGTGTAACTTTGCGACATCATACTCCTTCTCCACAAAGCATTTTTAATGAACATTCTCTGATTCTATTTTTTTTTTTCAGGAACCTCAGTTTTACCTCTATGCCCTGTACAACAAGAATAAGCCAAAGTCTGATTCTCTCATGTCTGAATATGGCAATGCATTCTTCAAGGCAAGTCATGACCATATTATTGACTAATTGGCTGTTTGCCTTGCATTTACTTCTCATCCTTAATTCTTAAGGCGTGAGGGAAGGTGCACATTGGGAGAGAGCCAGGGGCATACAGGCATGAGCCTTTTCATCTTTCTCAATGCCACTGCGGTGCTCATCGTTGACTGTGATGGCGTGATCCAGATTGTTTGCAGTACAGTATCTGCTACACTGATAACGTGGCACATAAGTTACATTGCGAGGAGGGATATGAATGCAGCCAAGGTCGAGGTGAAGCGTAGTGCTCAGGTCACTGCATGTAAGCAGGAGACAAGAGCACGCAAAAGTGCAGTGGTTCAGATGCAGGGAGAATACGCTTTGGACACTGCCTGCAAATGCAGTTCGAGACGAGATCTGACACCCGTGCCCACACGTTTCTCAGACCATAGAGTACTCATTTATAACCTTCCCATAACATTAACATAGCCATTGTACTGTTATGCAAGATGTCGTCATTGCATTCTCCATTTTGTAAAACTTGTCACACCCTTGCGGTAAGCGCTTACAAATTTTTCAACAGGCTGCTTGTGAGTATGTGATGAAGGCAGGCATACCTTTCATAGTCTGAGAACCTGTGTTGCCGGGAAAGCTGCATTTGTTCATTGAGTCTCCTCTCTCACTTTTTGCTTTGTGGTTTGCGATTAGGAGAATTTATACTTTATTAACGCTGACCGCACCAGGAGTTTTATCGAAGTTGGGGCATGACCCAAGAAAGCTTAAAGCTTGCAGTGAACGTTTTTGGGTCCACTCTAATAACTTGTTGACATAAGAGAGGTGTTTAGATTATCAACCGCTGATGTAGATTCATATGAGTAGAGCCCTCTGCTTTCAGGTTTTATTTTTTTTGGTATTAGGGGTAAGAAAAAATACTATATCTTAACTTGAAAAAATTTAGGATTTGCACTCTTTCAAAAGCTGCTGCATAATTCTTTTTACAGAATATTTTTTAAGTGAAAGGAATAAACTTTGTGTGCTCAGTTTGATGTGAGACACTATATAATCTCATTTGTTGTTTACTGTTGTCAAAAATTCTCTCTAAAAGCAGTTTGCAGGATTGAAATGTTTACCAAATTCCACTTTTTTCTCTTAATTACTTATTTTTCACTTATATCAATAACAAATCTGCAGCATTTCCGTAGTCCATGCTAGACCTTTGTGTCTTCGCACGCGTGTTGCAAAAAAATTTTGGAAATCACAGCTGCCATTTGGATTGGAGAACATAGTGTTACTGGGGTGTTTTTAACATGGCTCGTAAAAATTGGGGTAAGACTGATTTTCATGAAGTCTGTTCGAGGTTTTGAAATTGGGAAGGTAAAGGGGGCTATACCTGAAAAATGAAGAGCCCTGTGCATGAACAAAATGGTGGTGCTAGTGGTAGTGGTTTATTTAAAATAATATAAAAGGAAGGTAAAAGATTTTTGCTAGCCCCGAATGCCATCACGTGCTGCGGCACCTGAGCTGGGGCAGCGGAAAGAAAGGATAGCAGGCAGGTGGGAGAAATGAAATAAAAGAGGTGAGGGGACAGAAGAAAGACTGAACAAAATTAATGAATACACAATTGTCTAAATGCTTAAGTGCTAGAAAAATCATGTTTGTAATCAAATTTATCTAATCTAATAAGATGCCTGTGTATTAGGCATCGAGATACTGCTTTTGCGTGTATTTTTTTTTGAGCATCTTTTGTGGTAATGCTTTGCCTTTTTGCATATGTAATTTGAGCATGACTATTGCATATTTTTTGTATGCTTAGTTTTGTTGTGCTTCTTGCTTGCCTTTGTTAGCGATGATTTAGTAAAGGTCAGGGTGCCAAAGAGGTTTTTTTTTTCTGTACTATATTTTTGCTAATGTCGGTCCACAGTAAATTTTTTTTTTTTTTCACATGGCTGGCTTGCTGGCTGGCTCATTTGTACTTGGGCTGCACATGCGTGGCATTTTATATTCGCCCCCCCCCCCCCCCCCCCCCTTTTTTCTTTTTGACGCCAACGGCAGTAGATGCCTGGTCCGATTACTGCAAAATAAAAGCCTCTTTGTTTTCTCCAGCAAATTGTGGCAGGTGAGGTGGTCTCAGTTGAGTGAGGTGGTGCGGGACCGCAGCCTGTTGGGAAGGAGGTGAAGTAAGCAATAAGCAGGTTGCCCGAGAAGTTGCGTGCTTCATCTCCTTAATGATGCGTGGCAGCAGCAGTTTGCTGAGCTGGTAACATTCCATTTGTTGCCACTTGCTGGTATGAATGGGGATGTCATCACTTATTATGAACAATCCAGGCAAGTGCTGTTCTAAAGTGTTACAGGGCAAACAATAGGAAGGAAAGATGCAAACAAAAGATGCAGCATTTTTTTGCAAACTTTCACTGGATATTTCCCATGAAAGTGGTTTAGACAAAAATGCTACCAGAATTGTGAAGTACTGCAGGATTAATGTTTATTAGAGCTGTTTTTGTCGTGTTCACTTCTAAATTGCTGCAGCTTTGAGAGGAAAAGTATTGTATACTTACAATTTTTTTTTTCAAATGTACTTCATGGAATTTGCAGTTTGCTTTCAAGTTAACTGAGACTTATTGCTGTCTCATCAGTCCATACATATCCTCTGCTTCATAACTGCCAGTTGACGTAGGCTGCCTTTCCCTTTGGTACCCTCGGAAAGCGAACCCTCAGGTTGGTCTTTGAAGATTTTCTTGCGCCTTCCTCATTTACAGCAAAAGCAGCTAGAGCTTGGGGACAAGATGGACCTTGCTAGCTACCTGCTGAAGCCAGTACAAAGGATGGGCAAATATGCCCTCTTGTTGAAGCAAATCCTGAAGGAGTGTCCAGAAAGGGAACCTGAACATGCAGATTTAAAGGTACCACCATTTTTGCTTCTTTATAGTCTGAAAGTGCATGCTGTTTTGTGTGAATTTAATAGTGGTACTATTTTTTTCCTTCAGTATCACAAGAATGAGGTGATGTCACATGGTTGAGGCCCTTAATTTACCTGGGATTCTGTGTAAAATCGTGTCTTTTAGCATTTTTCGCCGAATCATGTGTTAGCTGCTGCATCTTCTTTTTTTGATGATGTTGTATGTGTTTGTAGGAATGATAGAATGATGGGAATTTGACTAACCCTCAGACGGACACATTTTCTCCCTTTATTTTTCGAAAGTGGTACCAATGTGGTCGTTTATAGGGGTGTGTGGATATTAGAAATTTTGAATATGAATTGAATATTTTTGATATTCGGTTCGTATTCGAGAAATTGATATTAGAGAATTTTCTAATATTCGGAAATTCCTGAATACTCACCAGAGATCGTATACCATGCTGACTGTCATAAATTCGACTTTGGCAAAACCACAATATCTGGAAAAATTATCAGACGATCAAGTTTTAAGTTCCCGGGAAACAATACAAAGGTCCTGTTCCCTTTCTTCTTTGTCGTTTATCACATGGAAAGGTCACATTCCAATGCCATTAGGCTTGACCTCGTGCGAAATTCTGCAAGTGGGTTTTCCCACTTATCACATGTGCTGCAAACAAGACGGTCGATGACCCACTTCGAATAATCGCAACGCGGAAGTGCACTTTTTTTTTATTCTTCCGTAGTATGTTACGTATCTAATGCGCACAACCATGGCATTCGTCCTGTCTTCTTCATAACTTTCCGAGTTTGACCTCTGCCATCCCATTTTGGTCGACTGTGACATGCAGGAAAGTCTACTTCCGGAATTTCACGTGAGGCTCCCAAAGGGGAAAATCGAGGTGTCACAACAGGGCCAGCGATCCTGTAAAAAACCCGCTTATTGTATGGTGCATTGTAATCCGTGCACCTCTTAACTAGGCATAATGGCTGGTGTGACATTTTGCGGAGAGCCCCTGTTGCTAGGCACAAGAATATCCTGGCCACGTAGGTTTCGTTTCTGAGCTTCACCACTCGCCCGCAGTGATGGCAGTTGTTTGCCCGCACATTCGCTGGTAGTTCAATTCCAGCTCTGCGCCGCTTTTGGATGCCGACTGACGCATCTCTGGTCCTTTCTTTTTAGAAGTAGTCTGCCGTTCGTGTAGTTCATCCAGCACACCGAAACTGGGCGCTCATCACAGGCTTATAAGTTTTTGCATAGGGGAGCTGCCTCGTAAGGCTTTACCGTATTTTCAGCAGTTTTATTTTTTTCGGGGGCTGTGGGGCATTCTATAAATGACCTTTGGATAAACTGGGCATTTCTTCCAGTCTCTTGAACTCTGAATTAATGAGGTTTTACTAGTCATCATATTTTAACTTGATAGTGTTAAAAGCCCTGTTACCCAGAAAATCCTGCATCGGCATTGTTGGCGTTGTGAGCGAAAAATTGCGAACATGAATCTGGCAGGTGGTGCCCAGAGAGCAACATAGGAGGCAGGTGGGCCACCTATGTCACGTGACCTTGCGGTGTCATCACAACTTGTCCACCGAATTGCAGGCAAACTGCCCACTGTGGCAGGTGGCAGTTAAATTAATGAATGGTCGCTCGGGAAGAGCAACTTGGGCTACACAAGGTCCACTGCTGGGAGCACCTGCCATCGTAGGGCAGTGGCATATCGCTGAACCGCTGCACCACTGCACCAGGAGAGGTAGGAGGACTCCAGTGTTGTAGGCGTTACCAAAAAAAGTCACTAAATGCGTTACTCGTTACGCTAAGAAAAAAGGAACGCGTTACCGCTCTACATCACCTATTAAAAAAGGTAACCCGTTACCATTACCGGAAAAAAGTACCGCACGTTACTTTGCCATTACTCCATGGCCATAAATTTTAATCAATGCACCTTCGCTGCAAAACTCGTTATAACAATTTTTTAAAGCCCATATTTCACATAAAACATGTACATAATTCATTCAGTGGTTCTAATGTAACATGTGCCAAGGTTGAAGAAAGAGCTTGTGTTGTGGAAGAAATTTTTGCAGGAATTGTAGCATGGATTTGCATTGTTAATTGCAGTCTGATTAACATTAACATTGAGTTGCTGTGGAGAGAGGCAAAATGCTTAAATTCCCCTAGGGCATCAAAAGAAAATCGTGGGGCATAATTTTTGACAAAAACTTCATTATGATTTTTCTGCACTTGAACAATGTCTGTGGAATCGAAAATGTATGTCAAAGCAGCTGAATACTAAAAGGTCAAACCACTCCATTTAGAAGGTGAAGGCTTTGTTAGCCCAAACTATCTACTTCGCATATGATCGAAATAATTGGCAAGCAAAGTAGTCCAATGCATTTCACTTCATACTGTCTTTTGTGGGTCTCGTGATGGTGCCTACAAGCAAAAGGCTTTTTTTGTGCAGTCACCATGGGTTTCTGAAAAGCTTTGGTGAACCGTGTGTTTTTGATGTTTTCATATAGCCATGATGGGCTGGTGTTAAGTTGGAACCTTTGCTTTTTGTTGTGATGTTACATATCTTGCCCACAGTTGGTATAAAGTCTGAATGGTGTAGGGGGTGCGGCCATAATATTTAAATGAGGGTTATTGCAGGCTTGAATAAAAAGTATAAATTTTTCAAATGCATTGTCGTGTTAGCATGTGCTACCTGCTTGTACTAAAGCATTGGATAATTTCGTCTTTCTGTCTCAATGGTCTTATTCCGCAGCCTACCCACCTGGGTGTTGTGCAATGAAAATAAGTAAGGTGTTAAAAATGCGGATATTTGGATGCCATAAGTGTGTTAATAAGGGCACTGTGCATACAGGATTTTGTTCTACTCTATTATCACCCCACAGGCTGCAGAGGAAATGGTTCGCTTTCAGCTTCGCCATGGTAATGACCTACTTGGCATGGATGCACTTCGAGAGTGTGACGTGAGTCCTTTTCTTGTGCTTCTTGTGTTACGAAATGTTTTGTGAAGTTCTGTAGTCGGTTTATTCAGTACGCGGAGCTCCAGGAATTCAGATGTTGCCGCATGTTCAGTAGCTTCATTTCAGTGGTTCTATGGATCTTGGGAGTCAGCACCTGTGCATTTACTCTTGAGGCAGTTCAAAACACATGAGGCTAGTTGTGGCATAATTATTCTTCACAGTTTCGAACTTCTAGGAGGTTTGTGAATTCAGTTTCACTCTGTCAAAGGCATATTCAACTGCTCTTTGTTTAATTTCCAGGTTAATGTGAAGGAGCAGGGTCGCCTTCTTCGTCAGGATGAGTTTCTTGTGTGGCAAGGGCGCTCACGCAAATCTCTACGGCATGTGTTCCTCTTTGAAGACCTTATCCTCTTCAGCAAAGTTCGTAGAGATCCTGAGCACAAAGGCCATGACATTTACCAGTACAAACACAGCATCAAGGTGTGTATTTGCTTTATTTTCACAGTGGCATGAAATATAACTAGATTGACTAACAAGAACTAGATTCATTGACAAGGCTTCAAACAAGTTCAAATTCTTGTGCTCACTGGTCATGTGCATTTTTACTGTTAAGTGCACATGAAGGGTGGAATGCAAGCACTGCATAAACTTGAGACTAAATATGCCTGTGAGTTTGTGGTAGAGATAACTAGTTTTTATTTTTCTTATCATTTTTGTGAACAGTTGGCACAGTGCCTACAGATGACAATCGAAAATTCGGATGCCTGATTTTTCAGACGTGCTTGATTATTCATACTTTTTCGCGGCAACGAACATGGCCCATAGAGCCAATGTATAAGAGCGCCTGCAATTTCAGATGCACCGCAACTGACTGCTCAATTTTTCGGACCTTGATCGCACTCACTGCCAGTATCCAAGCCGCCAATAATGTGTACAGTGGAACAACATTAATTCAAACTGCAGGAGAGATTGAAAACTTGATCAAAACAAAATGAAATTCAAGCTTAAAGGGAGCCTCTTAACTTGCGATGCTGAAATTCTGCGCGAGTTGGCACATTGTGCCCGCGTGGTTTCGAATTCGTACTTTTTTTGAATGTCTTCCGCTGCACGAACTTGAACAGTAGTCAGAGTTCGCGGAACTCATCTGTGCCGCGTCTTTCGCCCTGAATATGGAAAGAGGTAGCAGTGAAGCGCGTGGGAGGCATACGGCTTCATGGAGACGGTGAGCGCGGGAGCAAATGGTAGTGCATTTCAAAGTGAGGTCAGCGTACCTGTGGCAAAATGCACCACAGCCCTGACTTTTTTGTCGTAAAACCGTAAACAACCGGCGTTTCGATGAGAGGCAAGACGCCTCTCATTATACGCAAGTCACCGCGGAGTGCATATCACCGAATACGATGCCAATTTCGGCTCTAGTCGCTAGGCCTAATGACGAAGGTAACGCCAATGGAGTGCTTGCGGCGGCTGTTTATCGGTTCTTGTTGTTTCGCCATCTTTGCGTTCTCGTTCCGGGTCCACCATGCTGCAGGCGCAGCGCAGTTTCCGCAGCGGCGTGTTCCCTTTCCTGTTTAGGCGTTGTCCGAACCCGTGCGCTCATCGGCGGCATGCTGAGGGCAGCACAGCCAGGTTGAGCCTGTGAAAGCAGTCGCCGCCTGTCGTCTGCACATTTCGCGCGGCAAAATTTAGTCATGAGGAGCTTTAGAATGTGTGCAATACAATTGACCCCTTCCTCTGGCATATTGATAAGTTCGGGATTTTTTCTGTGAAATTTGATTTTCCGGAATGCCTGATTTTTCGGTCGTTTTCACAGTCCCTAAGAGTCCAAAAAATCGGTTGTCGACTGTAGTACGTACTTATTCGGGAAATGGTAAGAAATGGTAACAAATTATGTGAACCGGCCTTTCATGTTTGACGTAAGAATGTCACCTACATGCTTTTAGTAGCTGTGGACATTCATGTCTCTCATTTAGGGCAGGGTGCTGTGAAACTTATTGCTTTCAGGAGTACATGTTTTGTACATAATGACCTGCACCCTATTTATTTATTCACTCAGTTCCTTGTCCATGTGTGCCCATTATGCGTGTCTTGTGTTGAAATGAATTTTATTGCCTTTCCAGACAACTGACATTGGCCTCACAGAACAAATTGGCGAAAGCCCAACGAAGTTTGAGATCTGGTTTCGCAAGCGCAAGTTGAACGATGTGTACCTGCTTCAAGCACCTAGTCCTGAAGTAAAACGGGCCTGGGTGCACGACATCTCCAAGCTTCTATGGAAGCAGGCGCTGCGAAACAGAGGTGCGTTGTTTCTCAAAATTTTCAGTGGTGGCAAAAATAATTTTGAAGCGTGGCAGAGGTATTGCTGGTTTGTTTGCTGAAACAAAATGCTAATGCTAAACCAAGATTTATTTAGCACCGATA
Source organism: Amblyomma americanum (assembly GCF_052857255.1). Classification (NCBI taxonomy): domain Eukaryota; kingdom Metazoa; phylum Arthropoda; class Arachnida; order Ixodida; family Ixodidae; genus Amblyomma; species Amblyomma americanum. The sequence continues at coordinate 119,595,385 of NC_135497.1, read as the reverse complement.
ATCTGTTCCTGCCCCCCAAATTGTTGCTTCTGAATCAGCTTTGCTGGCTACTGCATTAGTCTGCTTCATCACCTCTGCAGCCAAACATCCCACATATTTAACTGCCAGTCTCTCTCGTTCCGTGCTTTGGATGACATCGTCTTCATCAACTTCTATCTCTGTGCACTGGATCCAGAACACATCGCTATCTCATTGGTTTGTTAAGGTGACTTAAGCAGCCATAATTTTGTGTTATGCAAGGTGTCTGAAGTTTGTAGAAAAGGTTACTGTGCTACATTTTAGGTTTTTCTTGCATATGCATTAACAAATAGTGCTTTTGTTTGGTCAAATTATACTAAAGCTGTTTCACTGTTACCTTGGTGACCTCTTTAGTCACTGACAATGTTCTATCGATTCATATTACTGTATCAGAAGGACAGCTTTTGATATGGGTAAGTTGTTTAGCTCTGATGGTGATTTTTTGGTGGCAATGGTAGTACAGTCGAGCCCACATATAACGGCCCCACTTAAGACGAACTTTCGCTTATAACGAACGAGACCTGCGTGACCGTCAAAATATACATTAGTTCAATGGCACAAAATCACACGTATAACGAACGTCATTAAGCCCTGCTGATCGGTTACAGCGAACAGACGGCGAAAACCCGGCGCCGTGATGCGAGATAAACCTGCCTCGACCGCTTTGTGCCCCCGACACGCGGCATGTTTTCCCGAGCCTCATCGAAAGCGAACTGCCCGCCCCGCCAGACCCGCCATGGCCCCGCTTCGCGCCACTCTCATGCAAGCCCCCCTCCCCCCCGCTGCCCCGCCTGCCTACAAGTGTTGGCTTGTGCGGCGTGCGCCCTCCCGCCCCTCTCCTCTCTCTCTTGCAAAGCAGGCCTTCCGCGGGAGCCAAGAGGTGGCGGCACTGACGCTCATGGACGCCCCTCACGTCGCACGTTTACCGGCGTCTACCCCATCGTGCGCTTTTGTCAGATTTTTGTCACTCCTGTTGCTGTGCGGACGTTCCTTTGAAGTCTCGGGCCCTCGTTGTAATTCGGGATGGCAGACGGAAACACCGTGCCCGGAGCCGCCGGAGCGGTCACGAAACGAAAAGCTCTGGACATGGCAGCCAAGAGATCAATTTTGAAGGAACTGTCGGAAGGTGCCAAAAACTGCGAGTTGGTGAAAAAGTACAATGTGTCGAAATCAACAATCTCGACGATTCTGAAGAACAAGGAAAAGATCACCAGCTCGGAAGCCAACTCGACGGTGAGAAAGCGCCTGCGGAAGGCCACCTATGCGGACGTAGAAGACGCGCTGCTCAAGTGGTTCGTCGACGCATGGGCTCGCAACATTCCGATAAGTGGGCCGATGATGCTGGGAAAAGCCAAAGATTTCGCATTCCTGCTGGATTTTCCAGACTTCTCTCCAGGCAACGGATGGCTGCACCGATTCAAAGTGCGGCATGGAATTGTTTTTAAATCAATTGTCGGCGAGGCAGCTTCAGTGAATGACCATGACCTTGCCACTTGGCTTTTGGCAAACCAAGCCATTATCACAAGCTACGCGGAGCAGGACCTGTACAATGCTGACGAGACTGCATTATTTTTTCAAATGTTGCCGGACAAGACGCACGCCATAAAAGGCGAATCATGCGCAGGCGGAAAACACAGTAAAGTGCGCGTTACTGTACTTTTGTGCACTAATGCCGATGGCAGTGACCGGCGCGTGCCTTTTGTGATTGGAAAATCTAAAAAGCCGCGTTGCTTTTGGAGCTATGTACCCGTGCGCTACAGGCACAGTTCAAAGGCATGGATGACGCGCAGTTTATTTGCAGACTGGCTGAGCGAGTTTGACCGCGACATGCAGAGGCAACGCAAACGCGTGCTGCTTGTGCTCGACAACTGCTCAGCGCACCACGTGCAAGTTTCCCTGACGGCAGTCACTCTGCTTTTCCTGCCGCCCAATACCACTTCTAAAGTGCAGCCGCTTGACTTAGGCATAATACGTGCCTTTAAAGCATCGTATAGGCGTCGCATTGTGCAGCGCTTGCTCATCGCTGTTGACCGCCCGGCTGCCAACTTGCCACTTCGAGTTCCATTGTATTCAGTGGTCGAGATGGTGAAAGCGGCCTGGGCGGAGGTGACGACCACTTGCGTGTGGAATTGCTTCCACAAGGCCGGCTTCGTCGACACAGTGTCTGATGCCGAGCCTGATGCTGCAGAAGATGACCCGCCCGGCGGCGATTTGTGGCAGCGCGTCGTCGACTCCGACATGGGGGGTCATGGCATTGGTTGGAGTGATTTTATTTCTGCCGATGACGACGCCGATACCGCGGAACCATGCACGGACGAGGGCATCGTTTCTGAAGTGCGGGACGAGAGTGACACGGAGGAATTAGAGGAGGATGAAACTTCGGAGCCAGCACCCATAAGCACGCCTGTAGCAATGGGCTATATAGAGAGCCTCAGACAGCTTGTCTATGTCAAGGGCCTCGGCGAAGAGCACGCTTCTTCTTTAAATAAACTGGAAACCGCGCTCATCGCATCTGCGCTGCAAAAACAGACGTCGATCACGGACTTTTTCGCAAAGAAATAAATTTTGTGTATCTTTAAAGCTGTGGTCCACTTACTACGAACTTCGGGATATAACGAACAGACGCCGCGTGACGCTCATGTTCGTTATAAGCGGGCTCGACTGTATTGAATTTGTGATGCTACCTTGGCCTTGCTGACAGCTAAAAATTTACTGAGCTTCTTTTTCACTGCTCTGAAAGGAAGTACCCATTGAGAATGTCTGTTTTATGTAGCAAAAAAATTAAGCACCCAGAAGAAAGTGTGTAAAAAATGTTACGTGGTTCCTTGACAGCATACAGAGGTTGTGACTTACTGTGTGTCTGAATTTATACCATACAGGGCTACCTGCTATTGCTCCACAAAAACTGTTTTGAAAGGATTTGCTTTTATACAGGAGCCATATTATGGAACAATCACAATCTCAAAACAGCTGCAAAACTCGCAAAGCCCTGCTCCTATTGGTCAACATGAACTGGCGAACATATAGACCAGTAGGAGCGGGGCTGATGGACCTGTTTTTGACATGTTTGTGGTTTGATTGTTCTGTAATTCGGCACCAGGTTACAAGGTCTCATGCTGTAGGTTAAAATACTGAGCACAGATGTTTGGTTTGAGCTATTTCAGCTCGTACATGCATATTCAGACCTTGCTTATTAAATATTCGAATCCAAATGAAGGTTTCTGTTCAGGCCTGAAATTAAAAAAAAATCTCGCTACCTTCAGTATGTATATATTGGCACTTGAAAGATAAACTGCAATATGCTTGTACTGTTTCATACCTATTTTTGTGTTTATGGCACACATCATGTGCAAAATTTCTACCTCTGCAGTTCAACTTTTAGTATGAATTTGCCCTGTTCCATCAAAGGTTACTATAATCTAATGCTTAAGGTGTTTACTACCATGTTAAAGCATTACCAGTTAAATGTGAAAGGTTAAAGATACTTCAGTTGGTCTACAAAAGGTGGTATTTGAAGCGGAAAAGAAAACAATGCTCGGCTGGCACATATGGTTGCAGTCATGATCACAATCAGTTCTTTCATAGTTTCTGTGCATGGACAGCAGTTGACTGTATTGACTGTTTACTTCCAGAGATGCGCCTTGCAGAGATGTCGTCCATGGGTATTGGAAACAAACCTTGCCTTGATATTCGTCCCAGCAGTGACCAAATCAATGACCGCTCCATCACCTTCCAACAGCTTAGCCGAAGTATGTTAACATTCTATACCCGACATGCTAGTGAACTGCATTTTGGTCATTTCAGGTGTGTTTCATGACGGGTGTGTTTCGTGTTCCCGTATGAAATGGTACTTTTTTACAATCCTCTTTTGGTGAAATAGCTGTAGTCTCACTCTCTCTCAGCGTGCTTGCATACGTGCATGCAACTTTCATTTCAGCGCCCCTGCGAATATTGGAGCAGGGCACCTTCCAGGCATCCTCTCGATGTAGAGGTGCCCACAAAAGTTTTTGGAACACGAAAATTACTACAAGACATAATTTCTGAGCAGTTTCAGCATGCATCCTTGAATTGACGGATGAACTCCGTTCTTTCCTCCGCAAATAGCACGATGCACTTCTTAATGCCTGGCTATGCCTCTATGTAGTGAGAAAATTAAAACTTTTTGTGATTTCGGCGCTCCAAAGCCTTTTGTGGGCATCTGTACCATGGGCACCCACCAGAGAAAATGCAACTCCCACCTACGAGTCTCCATCTACTACCCACCCACCTTCACCCTTGAGAAGCCTGCAGCAAAATCAAATTCAAAGACACAATGAGAAGACAATCAATGTAAAATCCAAAAATTCAACCAGTGCTGCAGACACAGATGTGTCGCATTACATCGTATGGTTGCCTGTGCATTTTCCTTTTTGCTTCTCTTGTTTGTCTAAATGGCTCAGTCGCATAAATGCAGTGGTCAGCAGCATATGCTGCCTTATTTTGTGCTTCTTTGTGAGGTACACTGTTTAGCAGAGTAGCAACGAAGCAAAGGGGAACAATATTCATAGTGCACTTTACAGGTGCAGCTACTTCAGTTAAATTTAAATGCTGGTATTTGTTGGTTTGCCATGTATGGTTTTCCATAATGCACTACAGACAACGATGAAAGTACTTGTCCCATGTGTTGCTTTCTTTCATCTTTGTTTGTGGTGAGCTGTAAAAGACTATGTACTAGTTAGCTGTTCAGAGTTGTTGGTATTGGTGAAAAGCAGAAGTAGGTAACTAAATGTTGGTAATAAAACCAGACCAACGTTTGTTTCTATGGCTTAGCATGAACAAGTGGAATTAGTAGTTCTGCAGAGGAGTAAATATTGGAGCTTTTGCAGTGCAGCATTCCACCATACCCTCGTCTTTCCTTCCTTAAGACATGAAAACATTGATTTCATGGGATTTCAATAATGCTGGATATGAAGAGCCTGTGTGCTTGATGTTATTTTCTTTTCCACGTTAGCACCTTTGTTGTCTTTGCGAGTTTTTTTGGGAGTGTGGCAAAGCTATTTTGTCAAACACAATAAGTATTGGAGTTCAGTTCCCGCTCATCTTGGCTGGGTTTCGATAGTGCTGAAACTTGAAAAATATTTGCATGGTGACATTTGTTACTTATTGATTACATTATAATGGCATGGGGACCGTTGAACAGATTTTCTGGGAGTATGTGGGCTGTGGGCTGCTGTAATTGTGGCATCCTGGCTTGTAATAGTATTTGAATAGGATATTTTGCCATTTCTCTTGACCTGCTGCTATGGCTGAATGGCTTTGGCATTTGGCTGCTGAACATGAGTGTGTGGGTTCAGTCATGGCTGTAGGGTCACATTTCAATGGAGGCTAAAATGCCAAAAGTTAAAGAACGCCAGGTGGTTGAAATTAATCCGGATTCCTTCACACTGGCGGGCCTCATAGTCCACAGTGTTGCTTTGGCATGTAAAAGTCCCTTGGCTATTAACTGCAAGCATTCTCTGGTGCAGAAGTGAAGTGGTGAAATAAGAAGTGAAGTGTTTGGTAGCTTCTGGGATGTACTGGATTATAAAAAGAAACGTTGTGCTTCAAGCAGTGCTTCTTCTGCGAGAAGAGTGTGTAAACAATTTCTACCAGCAAAGTGGTGAACAGCCAAAGCATTCCAGGGCCACATCAATGAGTATATACAAAATAGGGCGGTTCAGCCAAAATGGCAAACGAGCTGGTATTGTTGAAGCTGCGTTGGCCATGCTCTTTACTTTTTCTTTTCATTTGTATTGCCCTGTTTTAAGTTAATTTGTTCATGAACGTGCCTGCATGATTTTTTTTTTGTTCAAAAATTGTGCTATCGTACCCTGCTTGAAAACTGAATCCGAAAGCTTATACAGTGTCCTCCATGCCTTAATAAGCCTAGCCAGAACTACAGTGACTACATTTGCCAGACTGTGTTCATAGTATCTTATGTAATTGGTGCACAGTGCCCATTGTATTCTCCCACACTACCCTGGTTCCTTTTCAAGAACGTGGTTTTGGCTCCTGCACTGCATTACTTTCTAGTTGTTTTCAGTGCATCTTTGCCCTTACAGTTTATTGCCCTACTGCAGAATACCTTACCTGTAACGGCACATTTATTAATGGAATTGTTAGAAACTATAAAACTAAGCGTTTTTATCATTTTAGTTGAAATTGAGCATTGTGTAAGGAGCTCAACGTTGCTACCACTGAACTTCCAATGTCAAGGTGACATCCATGCCATAGTGAGTGTAAAACAGCCGCACTTTTTTTTTTTCATTTATATATGCGAAGCTGTTTCTTTTGCCTCTTGACTTTGTAAAGAATTTGCATGGGTGCAGCTTGCTTACATCTCATTTCTTTGCTTGCATTTTTTTGTGCACCTTGTAGTTTTCGTTTGATATTTTAGACACAGAAGCGGCTTCGGAGTTTGGCTGCATTGTCTGCGCAGCCTTTTTCAGGCCAAAGTTCAAAGAATGCCGAAAAAAACAACAACATTGGCAGCTTTAGAAGTTTGAACACACTCACACGTTTCATTCATTCATTCCTTCATTCATTCATTCATTCATTCATTCATTCATTCATTCATTCATTCATTCATTCATTCATTATTACATATCTTGCGAAATACAAACAAACATTGATGGATCCATAGCCACTGGCTAGTAAATAAATGCAGCACGTGAACAAATGAAACAAGAAATGCAATTCATAACACAATAACTCATAACATGCATAGTTTATACAAAAATGAATATGGAGTCACTTATTCACAATATTTCTGAAAAAAAGAACCTCTTTAAAGCAGGAGTAAAATTAGGGGCTTGTTTTATGTTTAGTAGCAAAGAATTCCAAATAAGAGCGCCGTTAAATTCTAAGAGCCTTTTCCCGTACAGATTCTGACATGGAGGTAGATTAAAATTTTAATTTGTGGCAGCTCTTGTGTTTAGTAATGGAACTTTGAACAAAGTGATGGGAAGTGGATCTTTAGTTGCTATGATTCTATGAATAATCTGAGCAATTTTGAATTCGTACAGTGCATTTAGTGGCAGAACATGAAGAGAATTGTACAAGTACATGCTACTTTGAGAGGTCCTTGAAAAGGATATAATTAATGTGCGCTTTTGTAGAGAGAATACAGGCAGGTAAGTAGTAAAGGTGTTTCCCCATGACTCAATGCAGTAACTGAGGTGACTTTGAATAAAGGAAAAGTAAAGAGTGCGTAGGATGGGGTACTGGAAACATTCATGAGCTTTAAGTAAAGTTCATTAAAAAATTGACCGAAGTTGTTTCAGGGAACTGGTGAAGAGGGGAAGCGTTGCTGGTTTTTCATTGACCTTAAGCGCATTTGATTTTGTTGCTTTTGCAGCTGCCCCACGGCTGTGCAGCCCATTGGGAATCCTGGAGCTGGGCCGGGAGAGTGGAGCCAGCAAGCGACCCCATTCCATCATTTCTGTGAGCTCTTCATCATCGTCCTCCTCAAGCCAAGGCTCCCTGCACTGTGCCCTAAACCTGGGCTTTGAGGCTGGTGACAGCCCCCGACCCTTGCAGCGGTCACTTACCCACCAGTCCCATTGCTCCACAGGTGAGTCGTGATTGTGATAGTGAAACTGTACATCAAGTTCATTAAAGGAGTATGTATACCTAACTTTTGGGTGCGTGTTTTGTTTGTAAGGATGTATAAGGCATTATTATACATGGATTACCACCTAGCTATCTCCTGTGACCGCTAAATAGTTTATAACCGAATTTCTCGGGGTGCTTTGGTTTCAGTTTCAACAGCTGAATGAGGACTGTGACGTCATCGTGTGCTTACGGGTCACGTGAGACAACTGCAATTTAATCGCTGCTTCCACAGTCGTTGTCATTTTGGCTCTTGAGGAAGGCTGCCTTCAGCATTGTAATGAATAAAAACAACAAAGCAGCGATTGTATCGACGTTTTTCCATGCCTCATGTGACATAAAAGCACTCTTAGACGTCACAGCCATCGTTCAGCTGTTTAAACCGAAACCGAAACAGTATGACAGAAAAAATTCGATTATAAATTATTTTGTGGTCTTAGGCGAATATCACATGGTGATTCATGGGTAGTAGTGTCTTTTGCATCTAGAGAAGAAAACATGCCACCAAAATTAGGTGTCTATACTCCTTTAAGCATGCATTTATGTCTTGCAGTGATAATTCATGCCATACCATCAAGAAATTGGTAATTAACCTTGCTGTAATGAGCACTTTTTTTTTCAGGAGAAATGGAACCCAAAACAGGTTCATTCTGCATGCTCTGTCTGTTGATGAACGCAAGTAAATAACTAAACGTAAACATGCTTAAGTTTCAAGTATTAGTTCTAGGGGGGCTCCAAGAAAATAGCGGGCCCCAACAATGTGGATGCATACACAGGTGATTTTTAGAGTAGGTTTTTTTTGTATGTAGTGGCGCCAGGCTTGGATTCGTTGACTGCAGTGCCATTACTTCTTAGAAGAGAAATGCTGAAAATAAAAGTAAACATATGAAAATGTTTTTGTTTTATGTATTAGATTACTTTTTTGCAGCACCGAATTTGCATACAATAAGCGAAACAAACACAATCTACAAGGAATGCTTTTAACCTTTTTTTTATTGTTTGCCACATGCAGCACCCTCTCTGCAGAACTTGTAATGGTAACACTCGCAGATGTAATTATTTTGTTTTGTTGCGTGCATATAAATGAGACCTTTTTTTGAAGCAAAATTGTTAACCTGGGTACATATTCTGTGTTTGTGTCATAATGAAAAGCGTCGTAATCTGCCGCAGCGGGCACACCTGATTGGTCGAAATGCCGGAAGCGGATGTGGTGGTTCGGATGCAGTGAAAAGGGTTGAAGAAACCGAACGGTGACGTCAAACACATAGCGTACACAGCAGATGCTCGACAGCCAACATGGCGGCGCGCTCTGAAGTGGAGCCTCTCGCTTCGAAGTGAACTCGTCGATGTTACTGCGTTTTTTGGCCCGTGAACTGGCTATAAACTGGATACGGGACTTTCGCTTAGTCTTGTCTTGTCTATAACAATTTGGATGGACGATAAATTCAGCCTGTTTTTTATTTCGTTGGGCGATTCCGTAGCTCCTAGGCCTAACGAGCACCACCGGTTTGTTGCAGAAATTGTTCTCTTCATTCAAACTGGATGGCGCTCCTATCACAGAGTTATCTCATCTGCGTATGTTGACTGATGTAACATAAAGTAGAATGACCCGCAAAATACTTGCGTTTACTGCACACAAACGCGCATTTCCTATTCTAGAGCTCTCTATTAGCATTTGAAGTGTCCTGCGTCATGATCATGTGTAATGTCTGCCAGCGTGAAACTACTCACATGCACGGATGGTCAGTCGCCAGCGATGTGCTGCTACACCGAAGTGTTTGACATGCCAGAGGTGGTTTTTTGGTGTCCTTTACGGTTCTCAATAGCCGCGGTGGTGTGGCAGCATCATTGAGCTTGAGAGTTAGCTTGAAAGTTAGTTTTAAGGCGTCAGGGGCATGCATGCGCTTCGTACCATGGCGAACCTATGAAAACTTCGTCCGCCAAGTCTCCCAACGCATATATCAAGAGAAACACAGTAAGAAGATTTTTTTAGCTCATCCCTTTTATTTATTTGCATTGCCTGCATAAAATGAAGAAAAGACGTAAATTACCGTCTGCACAATTGTCCAATCACAGCACCAATTTACATTCAGCGATGTTGCAGACTGAAAGTCGTCATGACGTCTTGGTTCAGCCCGGCACGAAGCGCGCATTGTGCAGCGAGTGAGTGCATGCTGCAAATTTTCCTCTCTGTTCCCTTTTCCTCAAGATAAATGTAAAACGCCATGTTGTGCTAACAAGATAGCTGCCTTTTATTTACCATCGGCGATCGACAGCTGTAGAGGCTGCCTTCTGTCACTGAAAAGCCATGCGTGGTTGTGTACAATATTTTCTTCTTTAAGTACACCTCCGGCCTTTATGGTGCAGAAAAGACTGCCTGAACTATATTAACTGTATTTGCTGAAGTCAGTTGGGTAAATAGAGCAGCTTTGATATTACTCCTTTACAGTGGAATTCGATGTGCAACCAAACTTGTGGCTGAATGTTTCTTCTGTCGCAATGGTCGCGTTCTTTTTCTCAGCAAAGAGCAATAGTGCCGCTGGACGTTTCGCTGCGGCAACCGCAATGCAGTGACATCCTGCCGCTGCTCACAGTCACAACCGAACCGACATCTGCTTCCGTTTTTTTGACCAATCAGGTGTGGCTGCTGCGGGAGATTATGACGCTTTTTATTATGACACAAACTCTGAATGCGGCCCCTCTTTGAGCCTCCCATGCCTTCTGAAGTCAAACAGCATGAACTCACTAAGCCTAGCAACTCTGCAAATCCGGAAGCAATCTGAAAATTTTGCGCGTCTCATCACTGAAATTTTTTGGTATGGTCATCTGCATGCAAAGGGAAAGCCTTGTACGCTTTTTTTTTTTTGTGTGAATATCAGACACTGTGTAGCAGCAATGGTGTATCGGTGGTGAAGTGGGAGGCCCTGCTTCGATTGGCACCACCATGTTGCCTGAACATAGTCTCATTAGGGCGCACGCAGTTATGGCAAAATATACATTTAGAATAGGGGGCCCTAAGTCTTGGGGCTCCCAGGAAATTGGGGGTGTCGAAATGTGCATGCGCAGAATGCAAGGCACGCCTTGTGTCTGGGGCAGCGGCTCCTATATTCTTTCAGTGCCTGGCAAAAGAAAAGAAATAGAGCGCTACGGTCAGTGCTAGTACAAGGCGCCGCCGCAGTGGTTCTCCACCGCGCGCTTGCCCGTATTGTGTGCATGCAAAGCCGCATTTGTATTTGTGTGCAAAGCCAGGCCCGAACTAAAATTTGTTGTCCCACTTGCCGCACCAAAATGGGCTGAAAACTAGATGCTATGCCCAACTAGCACGCCTTTGCCTGTTACATGTAGAAAGTTGGGAGTTGCCAGCATGCTGCAAGCTCAGCAAAAAAGCCCTGGAGACCCTGCTGCTGCACTGTGATTCAATGTATAGAATGGGTGTACTGCATACCTTGTGACGCTTCCATTGGGATCGAAAAAGTGAATGCGTAAGAAAATCATTTGCATTCCGAGCTTCAGCTGGATGCTTTCTGGAGAGTGGGTTCTTGGCAATTAGTACCAATATGCATCCTGTCTGTCAGGGATGCTGAATGCGCAGTTTGCCAGGTCTCAAGTAGCACGCAGCTATAGCTTCATCACATTTAGTCAGCACATCTTGTCATGATGTTCTTTGCAGTTCAGTACTTTTGAGGCACGGAAAGCTGGAACTGCATGGTCCACTTACATTGAGTGGTTTCCGAAGAGTTGTATTCTCTTTCAATCTTTCATCGGCAAATTCAGTTTTTCAGGCAACGACATAGGTTTATAAAGTCTGCAGAGGGCAGCAAGTTCAAGGTGGAGCATTGCTCAAGATAGACCTTACATTACTGCGGAAATGTCCATCACCTCTTTAGAACAGGATCATGCTAATTATGCTTGCCATGCTTTGCTCTTGTGTTACCTTCGGCGGCAAGTACTGAGGGCGACCATTGAAAACGGAGGGTACAGCACCTTTTCTCAGTTGTCGACTTTTCCCTTCAATAAAATGTTCTTCTTCGGAGTGTCAACTACAGCCCGATGCATCGTTCATTGTCGCGTTCATGGAATCACAGCAAGCCATTTTCTCGCAAGCCGACGTTGCACTTCGTCAAAGTGCCCTGCAGTTTTCTTCTTTTCATCCTACTTGCAGAGAGAAAAGCAAAAACAAGACATTTTGTGCACCACAGTTGCCTGCCTGAAAGCACACGCTGGTCACATTTGCAAAAAGAATCAACCGTTTACGTGGTGCTCCCCTGCGGCCACCAACCATGATGGCGCGATGTTGCTTCAAGGGCGAATTTCTGGGCACTAATATACGCTAATATAGAAGGCACTGCTGTGGGGTTAACATTAGTGGCGAATGCTATTTTGCCAAAACAGCATGCATCCCAACTGCACTATACATTTGGGCAACATGGCGACGCCTGTCGAAGCAGGGCCTCTCGCTTCACCACCATATTGTCATTGTTGCTAACTGTGTCGCAAGTTCACAACAAACGAAAGGCGCACGAAGCTTTCGCTTTCTCTGAAGATGCCTGCACCACAAAATTTTAGCGATGAAACGCGCCAAGTTATCAGATTGCATCCGAATTTACAGAGCTGCTAGGCTTACTGAGTATGCATCATTTGACATTAGAAAGCGTGAGATGTTCAAAAAGGTTAACGATTTTGGTACAAAAAGGAATCTCAAAGAATTTGCTTTCCGCTAAATTTTTATTTATTTATGCAGTAATTTTTATTTGTGCCCAGGTGAAAATTTTCAGTTGGGAATCTGCTGGTTCCAACACAGCTGGGATTTTAGCTGATTCTCAACAAAAGTTGGGACCGGCAGCAGTTGGGACCAACAGGTGCTGGAACTTGTAGGTGCTTGCCTTGGTAGCGCTGAAACATTAAAATAACTTTTCTCTCTGCTTCGGTAAACAATTCATATCAATACCTTTTGTTTTCTACCTTTCTGAAATGTTACAGTCAAGTGCTAAAGTAAGTTTCTATAATGCTAAGTGCACACAAACAATTGAGGAGAGTGCTCGTGACCTACACTAATATGTCAGTCACCCTGCAGGGCCACGCAGATTGCCTATAGTGAGAGCACACTTACAGCTTTAAACCCCATTCGCAGCAACAAGCAATAACTACATTAACACACACAACTTGCATGTAGAACTCATACACTCATGTTCGAACTAATAACATGGGTTCATTGCTTATATATGCCCTCCGTTAAGGGTGTACTAGAGGTGTCATTGAGGAATGGTAAAGGAGCAAAGTTTTGTAATCAAATTTTGGTGCTCTTTATTCAATTTATAGCAGGTACAACCCAAGAGATCTAGCTGAAAATTTCTGTTAGTTAAAAACCATCATTACTATTCAAATGATAGCATAAGTTCTCCAAATTGAACAGCAAAAAGATCTCAGTTGGAACCAACAAGCTCTATAGTTAAGACCAGCTGGTTTCTGCTGGAACCAATTGGTCCTCTAGAAAACCGTCAAAGTTCTTGCTGGGAGCAGTTGGCCGAGTAGAAGACTGGCAAGCTGTGTTGCTGGGACCAGCTGGCACAGTACAAAACCAGCAAGGTTCCTGTGGGGACCAATTGAAACCAGCAGATACCAGCACAAACCAGCAGATTCCCAGTGGAAATAGTAGCCGACGGGTAATTCGGACTCCAGTAATTCGAACTTGTAGGATATTTCGGACCTCGATGAGGCGCCGTCAGTCACCCCATAAAAGCACATACATATTCGCAACGCATATTTCGGACTTCAAAAGTCCAAAAGTTCAATTTTTCAGACTAATTTCAGTCGCCTGCAGGCCAAAATCTGCCATCTTATCGGCTTTTCGCCGGCGCAAAAGGTGCCATCTTGGATTGAGGTGGATTTACGCTGCAGTTGGATTGGCTTAGCATACTTTCGGTACCTCATTGTTGCCAGTAGAGGTCCCTGCGATCTCTGACACTTCGAGGTGGCAGCCGGATTGTCATCGCCGTCAACTTGCTTTTGTCGCCGACGTTGTCATGGGCAGTTATTGCTTGTCCCATACGTTGAAAATTGGTTGTTGGGGGAAGGAAATTGTGCAGGAGCTATCTCGCATCTCGGCGGGAAGGAATAAAGGAGGGACTGAGAGGAGGAAGAAAGAAAGGTGCCGTAATGGAGTGCTCCGAAATAATTTCGACCTTCTGGGGATCTTAACGTGCACTGACATCGCACAACACACGGGCGCCTTAGCGTTTCGCCTCCATCGAAACGTGGCCACCGCGGTCGTGATCCAACCCGGGTACTTCGGATCAGTAGCCGAGTGCCCTAACCATTGAGCCATCGCGGTGGGTCTCATACGTCTTCCATTCGCCATTTCGTCACTTGGGTTCCTCTGACCGCGCCGACTGAGTGGCGCTCAGTCTTCACGAAGTTACATCCGTTCGCTGTTTTGTGATTGCGTTCGGCGGTTCTGCCGCTTTGAACGAAAAGTGCCTTATTTTTGCGTGTGTTTAACGAGCGGTGTGATGCACACTCGGGTTGTGGACAACATGGCCCCGCTGGGTCCATCAAAGAAGCGTGGGAAGTATTCCAACTAAGTGCGGTGACCTTGCTGTCTAGCATGTACAGTGAAAGCACAACTTTGGTGCAAATACAGTCACAAATCGTCGCCAGTAAGAGAAATTTGTCGCGAGGTAAAATCAGTGACATTTTAAAGCTGATTTCATCTCAATAAAGTGGTTTTTTTGTACTTCACGGATTTTTCGGATTGTTCGATTATTTGGACCATTTTCTGGGTCCCTTGGAGTCGAAAAATCGGTCGGTGACTATAACTACATTGCGACAGTAACCACTGCATGTTTTGGCTGAGATGGTGCTGCAAGTGGCCAACAATCCAAAAGAAAGGTCGCAAGCATTCCTTGGATGTTGCATTTGTGTATTATATATATGACTTTAGTGCTGCAGAAAAGTAATCAGACATATGAAACGAAACATTTTCATATGTTTTTTTTTATTTCTTAGCAATTTTCTTCTTGGCCATAATGATGCTGGAGTCACTGAACCCATGCCTGGTGCCACTGGGTAAAGAAAACCCCTATTCTAAATCTTTTCAATAGCATTCATCGCTAATGTTTACACAAGACACAAGACGTGCCTTACGCTATGCACATGTGCATTTCAATGCCCCAAACTTCTTGGGGGCCCCAGCGCTTCTGGGTCAGAGGCTTGGTCCCTGATTTGACTCATGGGGTACGATTTCCCTTGCATTTTTAATTTGATGGGTGGAAGTCCATCATTTTTTTTTGAGATAGCTTAATTTTTGCAATGCATATTCAGTACCTCTGTACACTGAAAATTCTGGTACATTGGGCTCTCTGATTTAACCTCAGTTTGAGCGTCTGGTTCTTTAGAACTGATGCTTTGGTCCTGTCAGCATCAAGCGTATAAAAAATGTTCCCCTTGATTCAAACTCCAGCTGATTGCAGCAAATCTTTGGTCCCCTTTGAGTTTGAGTGCCCAGGAATTGACTGTATTTTCCTTATCTTGGAACTCTGTTTATCTGTTTTTTTTCTTCTTATTTTTAAACTAACTATGGTACTTAGCGAGGCTTTACTGTACACAATGTCTTCTAGGTTTATTCCAAGTCCTCAGCGCAAAAATTAGCTGTGGTTTAAACATTGGTTAACCCTGGTGGGAAGTGAAAGCTTCCTTTTCATGGCTACATTCACGAATGCCACACACACTGCTGAACGGATTGTCTGTAAAGCGTCGAGGAAATGCCCGATGGGGCAGTTGGCACCTACCACGGTAGGCAGATTGTGATGACGTCAGTAGGTCACATCACCTGCCGCTTGACACCTGTCATGTGACTGCAGTGACGTTGCCCTCTTGAAAACCTAGCGTAGTGAAGCTTTCGCTTAAAAAAATTGACAAGGACGACAGAGGAACACCACAAAGGGCCGGCTACAACCAAGTTTATTGCCATGCGCTGTGCCTACATATATACAGTTCAGCGTGCACGCGAAGCAAAAGGTACACAAAAAGTGATGCTATCTCCGGCTGCAGCAGCAACCCACACATGGCGCATGCATAAGGCCCGGCCCGCAAAAAAAAAAAAGAACTACAGAGACTGGCCATATGCGTCGTATGCGGGCCTTATGCATGTGCCACGTGTGGGTTGCTGCTGCAGCTGGAGATAGCGTCACTTTTTGTGTTTTTTTTTGCTTTGCCTGCATGCTAAACTGTATATATGTAGGTGCAGCACATGGGAATAAACTTTGTTGTAGTCAGCGCTTTGTGGCGTCCCTCTGTCGTCCTTGTCCATTTTTTGCGCTGTGGAATTAGAAGCATGAGATACCAACCAGCCGAACAATTTTATTTTGAGCAAGTCTTGTAGGTTGCAGCTTGGTCCTAATAAGTGCTCGCGAATTTCAAAAGTTAACATAGCTAAGCTCATGCTAATTTCCCCTGTTGCTAAGCGATAGTACTCTTTGCTGTTCGATATGTTTGCCAGCTGTCTTATGGATGCTTTGGCACAGGTTTTGAAGCAAGTTGATGGTGAATAAAAATGACAAGGAGCATGTGTAGGCTGAAACTGAAAGCACACCAGCTACTTGTGGTGATACCACTTGGGGCTTTTTTTCTCATGATCTTACCATTTCTACTTCGCATTTTTTCTACAGCATCTCTCATAGCCAGTGTGCTGTTTTGGGGCATTAAATCCCACATGCCATACCATTCTGTTCAATCCTTAAGTAAATGACCAATGGCCGAATTCACAAACGTGCCTCAACTTGACGTTCCAACTTCACCCCATCGAATGGAGAAAACATTTGCTCCTCCACTTGAGTGTCGGTTGGGATTCATGAATGAACGCCGTTTGAGAAACCTCCCTCCACCACACCTTGAGGAAGTGTGAATGGCGCATGGGTACAAGATTAAGGCGAAAAGTTGGCCTGAAAGCTGCATGGTAGAACACGTAGCATTCACATTTTGTCACAATGAGCCTTCTGAACAACCGTCACATTCATCTTGACATTCACAGCCTAGTAGAACATGTTTTGTGGGCTAAATAAACAAAGCAGCACTGAAAAACAGCCAGAAATGTGTTTGCACCTGGCAGCATTCGCTGCCGGTGACGATCTACGCTGGACAGTGATGTAGGGCATCCTGGAATGGTGTGAAAAAATGTCTATTTGGGATTTGCGTAAAATTTCTTGCTCATGGCAGGGAGCAGCGAGCGGGGCGAGTGATGAAAACTTGTGATGTCCTATGCAGCATATTGCAACGCATGGCCCTGAACTAACAAGCTGGGCCGATGTTACGGTGCACTTTTCTGCATCCACATCATATGCAGTTTTGTGAAAAGCTTCGTCTATGGGTATAACGAGGTCCATATGGCGAGCGAAAGATCCGCCATGCTTACAAGCAAACTGGCCGCCGAGCAGCCCTTAAGGGGGACCCTGGTCTTTGAAAAAAAAAAGTTAATGAAGTCACGATTATTCAGTCTTCAGGAACCGTATTTTTGAGTGCTGATTCTTAGTATGTCAACTAATTTTATATAAAACATGTTCCTATGCACTTATGCAATATGTTGTGCAAGTTTTCTGGAGAGAGCATTTAAGGAATTTGGTGCAGAGAACTTTCTGGAAATGCATGCCATTGATTTGTCTTGATATCAGGGAATGCAGTAAGGGTAAAACTTTCATCCTGCCTATCATAGGGGTTTTGAAGTGGCCTCTTCAGAAATGGGAAGAAAAGTAAGTTGGTGTCCCTGTTTCTGAAGTGGCAACCTAAAAACCCCATAAGTCAAGTTCTATGATAGGCATGATAATAATTTTACCCTTATTGCATTCCTTGATGGCACAGGTAATGTCATGTTTAAGCAAGTTCCTTGCAGCAAAATTTCTTAACTCTCTGAAAGGGTACATAGCATATTATATAAGTGCACAGGTACTTTCATTACATGAAATTAAATTACAAATTTCATTACATATTTACATTACATATAATCGTATATTTTGAATCAGCACACAAAAGTACATCTTCCCTGCAAATTGCTAATTGTGACTTCAATAATTTTATTTTTAAAGAGCAGGGTCCCCCCTCCTTAAGGTAGCATTGGTGCTTTCTCGAGATTCTTGAGGAAATCAAGTTTTTCTTTCATTCGAGGAGTGACTTGAGTCGAGGATGGCTTCTGAAACTGGTAACAGGCCTCTTGGGCTGCTTGGCTTAGAAGTTCGATTTGAGGTGCATTTATGAATGCGGCGGTAAGCCTCAATATATTAATTTTATTATACTCTAAATATTTTTGTATCTTGCTCATTCTCATCCCAAAATGGCCATCACCTGCTGTGTTGAGAAGTACTGTATAAACAGGACTATAGGTCGGACCGGATTGTAGGTCAACCTCCCAACTAACCAATTCTAAAAATGAAAAAAATATTTCTCAATGTAAATAGTACTGAACTAACCAATGCTAAAAATGAAAAATATTTCTCAATGGAAATAGTACCGAAAGACACCCTTACCTTGAAACAAATGTGACCAACAGGTTGCACAATGGTGATAATAATAATAATTGGTTTTGGAGGGAAAGGAAATGGCGCAGTATCTGTCTCATATATCGTTGGACACCTGAACCGCGCCGTAAGGGAAGGGACAAAGGAGGGAGTGAAAGAAGAAAGGAAGAGAGAGGTGCCGTAGTGGAGGGCTCCGGAATAATTTCGACCACCTGGGGATCTTTAACGTGCACTGACATCGCACAGCACACGGGCGCCTTAGCGTTTTTCCTCCATAAAAACGCAGCCGCCGCGGTCGGGTTCGAACCCAGGAACTCCGGATCAGTAGTCGAGCGCCCTAACCACTGAGCCACCACGTGACAGTATTTATTTTCATTTAAATGCTGGTCATATGTACACCCGGCCAATTTGTTAACAGTATCATGCGCCCGTCTACCCGCATGTTTGTCAGCACCTTATCGTCACGGCACAGAGCGGCAAAAACAAACAAGATACGCACATGTGTACACATGCATTTACTCTCGCTTCATGCCGTGATGATAAGGTGCTGTTGATTTCAGCCGCCCATTGTTGCAAGACTTCCATATTTTTTCCGCCAATGATCGGTATATAGACGGGGGCCGACTGATAGTGTGCTGACTGAAGGTAGTGTTGACTTCAGCCACCCATTGTTGCAATACTTCCATAGTTTTTCCGCCAATGACCGGTATATAAGACGGGGGCCAACTTTTCGCCATGGTTTTTTGAAAAAAAGTTCGACCTATATTCTGGTTTTTGCAGTAGCCTATTGTGCCCTAGGCAGTGCGTGTGACTATTTTTTCTTTTTCTTTGTTGACCCTTAAGTATGCTTTCGAAAATATGTGGTGAGTCGCCATATGCTCCTGGCATTCATGATTCTTCTCTTAACAAAGCTTTTTGGTGAAGTCTGCACATTTGATGCTCTCTAAAGGTAATTAAATTAATTATTTGTTCTTGATTGACCTTTAATACAGGTGCGTAGACCCCTTGATATCTTTGCCTATGTAACTGCTCAGGGAATAAGACGGTAAAATTGATTTTGGTCAAATGTCTCCACCTACTATGGCTACTCTACCTTGGGGGATTCCCCTAAACATTTGACCAACACCGTTCCCACTTCGAGTTATTGATCAATTCGCTCTCGCCCTACCATAAGCTTGCCGTCCCTGTTAGCTCAGTTGGTAGAGCGACTGCTCCGGTGTAGCGGTGGTCCCGGGTTTGAACCCCGGACCAGGTCGAATTTTTCTTTAACTATGAAGTTTCTGAGAAAGCTGTATAGCTTTCCTTTGTAGCCGTATGGCTGCGCTCGTGTGGATGTCAATGAGTAATTACTCCCTTATGAAAATTGATTTTGTTTGGTGGAAAGGTTGATATAATATGCACATGCAGTCGGAGTTCTGCTTCCTGGCCTAGCCTTTCGGCTTTCATGAGCATGGATTTTCTTTAACTGCATTGCTCAAAATTTTCTTGGCCAGTTCTGTGCTGAAGTTAGGTGCTTGTGTGAGTCGCTAATTTGATTGCTTTTATCCATCGAGAAAAAAATTATACATACTTAAAGCAATTCCCATTTCTTTCACTCCTTTTTGCAGAGAGTGGCTTCTGCACGGATGCCAGCACTGCTGGGGACTGCAGTACAGATGCATCATTGATGACTGTGCGAAGGCACCGCAAGGCAGAACGCAGTGACTCACTCCTGTCCAATGACTCTCTTGCTACACATTCAGAAGAAGGATCCCACTGTGGGGAAGAGGTTACTTCCTCGCTGCATACCCAAGCCTTTTCACTGCATGAGTAAGCATTGCTGTATATTTTACTGCGTGTGGTTTCTGCCAATGCTGTATCTAAGCTTAGGAAGCAACATATTGCTCAAAAGCAGTTTTTGGTTGACAGGGTGTGAAGCTATTGCAGCTGGCGATTGTACAGATTGTGTATGCATTCTTCAGTTATTTAAGTGACAGATTTAAAGATTTTGTGCTCCTGTAGTAGTACATGTGGGCAGTCTCGTATATATTCAATGTAGTTATTTTTCTCTCCGATAGCAAACCCAGAAGAGCGCCGTATTTAATCGCATAATGAACCCACTTTTTTTAGAAAAGTTGACATCAATTTGGGGAGAGGGTTCATTACACAAAAAAAAGTTTTGACAGGTTTTTTTTGCGAGAGTTGAAATTTTATATACATCCACCCATCCATCCATCCATTCATCCACCATCAACAGAAGTGCGCAGTCAGCCTCGTTCATATCGTCAGTGTTTACCATCGTTCTCTTCAGAATGTGTCTGTTATCATGCGCTGTTATCACGGCACGATCTGACAATTTTGTGATAGTTGAGGGTGCTGGCCGGTTGTGGAGAGAGAAAGCGAAAATGCTGAACACTGGCCGTAAAGGTCAGTGTGCATTTTTTATGTGAGGAAAAAAAAAACTCGGACGGTTATGAGTACCGTAAAAACCAGCGTATAATATGAACCCGAATATAATACGAGGTGAGGTTTTAGAGACGCGAAGTGGGAAAAAAAAGTTTTACTTGCGTATAATACGAGTGACGAAAGCTCAGAGAAGACATTTATTCAAATCGCATCCCGCACTTCAATCACTTTCATCTTCAGCAGTGTTTTATTCGGTCATTTTTTTGTCCGACAAATCATCCCAAATGTACTCATCTTCAAATGTACTCATCTTCAGTGCCATCGAGGGCATTCGAGATGCTGCACTTCTTATAAGAACGACGCACAAGATCTTCTGGGATGGCCGCCCACGCGTTTGCGATCCATTTGCACAGCGTGGCTGGGGAAGCCCGCTTCAGCCGCCCGTTTGGCATCACTGCAGGCTCACCTGAGGGCATCCACTCTGCGTAGCACTGCTTGTCTGCGTCCTTGAAGGGTTTGTTTACACAAACATCAAATGGCTGTAGTTGTGAGATCATCCCACCCGGAATCACAAGTTCAGTGCCGCAGTCACGTAGCAGCCTCTTCACCGAGTCGGCCAAACGGCAACGAAACGCATCGAGCATAAGGATGGACGGCAGAGACAACAGTGCACTAGGTCGCCACATGGACTCTACCCAGTCCAAGACTAGATCCTCATTCATCCTCTCTTTCTCATGACATCTCACGATGGCATTTTTTGGCAGCTCCTCACCTTTCGGCATTGTTTTCCTCTTGAAGATCATCTAAGGGGGGAGCTTGTGGCCATCTGCCGTGCACAATAACATGACTGTAACTCGCGTCTTCTCGTTGCCAGTGGACTGGACGCTAACTTTTTTAGACCCCTTCTCGTGCACAGTGAGGGTCGATGGCATGTCAGGTAAACCGGTGTCTGATTGGCATTGCCTATTTGGCCTAACAGAAAGTTCTTTGACATGCGCAAAGAAATAATATGGCGCTGAAAACTCACAAGCAGCTCTTCGAACGCTTCAGGCAGCGTCTGTGAAATCGTGGTCCGCTGGCATAGTGAAAAGCCAGTACGGCATATGTAGCGATGAATCCAGTGCTTGTTCGCTTTGAAGGCAGAGTGCGGTATCCCGTTTTCTTTTGCATGCTTTCTAGCTTTTGCCTGCATAAGCTGCACGCTCACAGCTAGATGAGCGGCTCGCTGTTGCCGTATAAACTCCGTCAGGCCAAGTTCAATTTCTGGGAATGTGCCATTCTTCGGGCCATGAAAGCTTTGTTGCATTTTGCTGCACTCGAAAAATGTTTCTTTCTGTCATCGCCATCCACAAATGCTTCCTTCGATGACACCAAACTGCCTCCTGGCCGCACTGTTGCCGATGTTCTCCGCAGCTAAAATCACTTTTCGCTTGAAAGCAACCGTGTAGTCCTGTTTTCGAGACCCTGACATCTTGCTCCCAAAAAAACATCCATTTCACGAAGCGTGGCTTATGCGAGCACGTGCGTTTTCAACAGGCACATGGCACACCACGATCCCCCGGCACACCCAACGGATCAACAACAAAGAAACGACATCGTGACATCGATTGTCGAGAGTAACGAAGCCAATCCGTAGCCACGCACCAATAGCAAAGCCTAGCTGTAGCCACGCCGCAATAATGAAACCAAAGCTTCGAGCAACTTTGAAAATTTTTGTTCAGATTCACAAATGGTACGAGGTGGAAATTTAGGACGCTAATTATGGGGGAAAAAAACCTCGTATTATACGCGGGTTTTTACGGTATGTAACACGAATGTCTAAGTGTTAGCTATGGTATGAGTTAGGGGTTTAAGCATTTTCGCTTCCGATCTCGAGCGCACTAATAAGCTTGGCGGTCTGAAGGTCCTGGTTTCCATAGAATTTCAGTGTAAAGCATGCTTGACAGCTTGCCAGCTTTGTAAGCATGCACTACAGCAGTCCAGCGTGCAGCAGCATGCCGAGCAAGTCACCGCCGCCGGTGCTTCTGGCAAGGGTGCACTGCATCTTGGAACTGGAGATCCCGCCAAAAGATAAACAGGCCGTGATAAGTTATAGCTGTGCAGCATCTTGGTGCACTGCCAAGGTCTACATTGCAGATGGTGCAGAACTGAGGAACTTAATGCTTTAAAAAAAAAGGAAATTAAACTCTCGGGGACACAAGTGGGGGCCGAGTTCATTTTGTAAGTGGGTCCATTATGCGAGTAAATACAGTTTATCCTTGTCAGACCCGAGCAAAAGTTCAGCCTGTCAGCGTTAACCCAGATCCATATCTCAAGTCTAGGCGGTCTCGTGAATGTACACACAAAATCTGGCAGCCATAGGTCCAACAGTTCGTCCCATATGAGATTTCTCCATGATCTCTGCTACGGGCCTCTGGGCCTACATAAACATGCAACAGCGTTTTGTGGTATATATTTAGTTAAATACATGCATGACAGAATGTGCATTTAAATCAAAATTGCAAGAAATCTCATTAAAAAGCGCGAGTGACTTGGGAGTTGTTCGGCCGCTAGGGCCAGAAATTTGGTTTAGACATATCCACCAACTTAGGAGGCTGCTCAGAGCGCCCGTGTCGTTTCACACTTTTTGAAAAGCTGACTACTTGGGAGAGCACAGGGAGTGCTTTCTGGCTTCCAATCGCACAATTCCGCAAAACACAAACTTGCATTATAATGTACGCGGTGTCTGACGAGGATATATATGTATATTGAATCGTTTTATTGGGTGAAACTCATTTGTGTTGACATGAGATGGAAGTCATTTTTATTGGGTTGAAAGTCATTGGTGTTGACACAAGATGAAGTGTTGTTTCGTTTGGGTCAGTCACTCAGGAGTCTTTTTTTTTTTTTTTCTGCAGCACCTGACTACTGAAACCACAGCAAGAGGAGCGGTTTTCAAAGTGCTGAATTGCAGACCACACGATGATGCTTGCTTCTCTACCTATTATTTTATTATTGTCAAGTAACTTATTTCAGTCGAAAAATGGGGCAAGCAACCGTGTGAAAATCAAAAAGAGAAAAATATGGTGGAGTGGAACACCACTGTAACAACCAGCAAACCTCAGGGTCCTTCTTGTCTTCTATTACTACAACCATTATTCGTGTTTATTATTATTTCTTTGTGAGGGGTCATGTTTCTTTTTTTATCAAACTTCATGCTGCCACGTCACCTGAACAAGGAAGACATGAGCTTACATTGTACAATGTGCCATAGGAGTTGTGAAACTGGGTCTTCCTCCTCCTTTGCCCTCACAGTCTGTGAAATTTACCTGAGATGTCACAAAGACCCCTCTGACGGGAGCAGGTGCAAAATTTCCCACCACTGTGCCACGCTGCAAATTCTTTTTCTGAAAGGGAGGGGCGCGATGGGCTGTGCTGGCCATTGCTTGATGCTGGGGTGCTCTTTTGAAGGGTGAGCAGCCTTTCCAGCGAGCTGCCTGGTGAGTGGCCTGTCTCAAGAGATCGCGCTAGTGCTGTTAACTACCTGAGTGTGGAAATGAACGAGGCATCTCTTTTCCCCACTTTGTTTACTTCAGTTTCTCATTTTTCGTTCTTTTGCTCCCTGCACCATTTTTTTCATCTGCATGTTATGGCAGTATTGTCTGTGGTTCTCCTGCTGCTGTCTGCACATGTTTACCTGTATTTGAGACTGCCAGGACAAAAAAAGAAAAAAAAAAGCTGTGAACAAATTTCAGTTGGGCTTGTTTCTCTTTGTTCTGTCCAATGCTCAGTTACTGTTGGAAGTTGCCCTCTCCAGTTGCGTTCCTTCCTGTCTGTTTTCCTCGCCAAGTGCTCCATGTGGGTGCACTCGTGAGAGTGTGTTGTGTGTGCAAGTGTGCGCATGTAAGCCAAGTGTGCAACATGTAACATGCTGTTGCATTCAAGTGTGAATGTGGTAGCATGCTTACAACAATACCTCTTATATTCCTATTATTATTTTTATTATTATTGTGGTTGCTTAGTTAAGCCTGATATTATTACAGCTGTCATGTTATTTAATTGCATAGTGGAGCACTGCAGTTGGGAGTGTGCTAATCCTGTGAGATATCCTTAGAATGTTCCACTGTTTCCGATCTATCAAGTGATAGGCAAGATGAGAATTGTAAAATAGGGGATACTTCTAGCAGTAGAAAAACACTTATATTAGGAGCAGGTTGAAACACTGCTGCTTCAAGCATTTGCTCTTTTCTCAAACTTGTAAATAATTTGATTGTAAATGTCACAAATTCCAAATTTCTTAATTGTTTTTTCTGGTCACTTATTCACTTGTGCCATTATTGATTTAACTCTGTTATGAGCCTTACTGGATTTGTGTTGTGATGCTGTGTTTCTTTTGTAAATCTTAACACAGTTGTTCTGTGTACCTATTTCCGGTTTGTATAAAATAAATGTTTTGCCTAATAATTAGTGCAGTGCACTTCTATGTATCGTTCTGTCTTGCTGTAATCGGCATCTGAGCTCATTCTCTCTTCGCAGAGCCTGAAAAAGATGCAAGAAAATGTATACTTGATACTGCGCAAAGTTGCTGCCTTTTTTCTGCATCTGTAGTTTTGAAAGGGCTGTTTTTAATTATTTATTTTTATTTATTTGATTTTTTAATACCTGCTTCGCCTTTGCAGGCATTACAGCAGGGGGATACATGAAAATAAGCATCATATTTGAGACAAAGAAACTAATTACACTAATTGCATGAAATATGAATAGAATTAGAAACTGCATCTACCCATTCATACTACTTTGGTCACGGAGTGTAGCCCTCCATGTCAGGAATTGGAGCTTTCTCATGCGGTACATTCTTGATATTTTCATTCTAGTGTTGCACTAGGTAGGGCCTCATTAATAAGCTTAAAAAATGTGGGGGGAAAGCTTATGTGTGGAAAAAACTTGTGAGTGAAAGCCACCAAGATCATTAACGCAACAACAGTAAGTGTAAAGGTACTTTCGCTTCCTAAAACTGTTGCTTGGCTTAAATTTGCTGGTGTGAAGGCTGAAGAGCACCTTTCAGTACTTGCAAACTTCTATATGCATTTGCATTGTCCATAGCACAAAAGAAAATTTGCAACACATTTAGTCCAATCATGGCAAGTTCAAAAGTAGTGGGAAATTCTTTCTCGTTCCTCGATGACTTGTCTTGGCCGAGTTGCATGGGTGGCTCAGTAGTTGTCACGTGTGCAGAGTTGGAAATTTGTGGTTTTTTGAGGAAAGGAAATGGCGCATGTCTCACTTCTAGGTGGACACCACAACCCCTCTGTGAGGGAAGCGAGTCTGGTGGGAGTGCAGGCAGGGGGGAAACAGAGAAAGAGCAAGGCGCTCTCATAGGGGGTTACGTAATAATTTCTGCCGTCTGGGGACCTTTAACATGCACTGACATCGCACAGTACATTGGGCCTTTTGTGGTTTGCCCCCAATCGAAACGCGGCCGCCAAGCGTACATCTGTTAGATCGAGGGTAGTTTAGCGCCATGGGCATGAGAGGAAAGGGAACAGAACAGTGTAATGAGGCCAGACAGACCACCATAGCTGCAGGCACTGGACTGAGTAAGGAGTTGCTGGACCCATCAAGTGATTGCCAGACTCTGATGTGGGAAGCCACTACACAGGCTTGCACTCAGAGTTCCCAAGATGTCGGACTTTCACTTAACTGCTCCTCACTATGCAGAGAAGCAGTCCCTAACCATAAAGCGCGTTTTACAGCGAAAGCTTTACCGCGCCAGCCAGCGAGACATTTCGGCTCGTTGCGCAATTCAGCCGTATGCCGTGGCCGACGAACGACCTTGAGCCGCCGTTGCCTAGCAACGCCGCCGCCGCGTTCCAACTGATGGCGCCGCTCGCTCCCCCAGATGTGCTCCGCTGGGGTAGAGAGAGAGGAGGTGTCGCCTCGCGGGGGGGGGGGGGGCTCAAGAGACGCCAGAAGAACGCGCCGCACGATTCGAGAAGCGTCGTAACGAAGATGCGGCTAGAAGTGCCACGTCCCGGAGTGACTCCAACTGCGGAAGAGACCGGTTTGAGTTCTCGAGAGCGTCGGAGACGCTGCGTAGACGACGTGCCGAGGAAACAAAGCTTTCGCAACTCAACTGGGGTTAACCAGAGCTAAACCACAGCCAATTTTTCCGAAGATGTTTGTTTTTTCATGATACGATATTACGGACGACTCGCTTTATGGCCACTTTTGCACGGGAACCGAAGTGTCCATATTAACGAGGCACGACTGTTCCGATTGGCTACCCTAGAGTGGGCGTAAAAAGGAAAGATACGTGCTCAGGGTTAAGGGCACCAGGCGGAAACGCTACATGGGGTCTCCCCGTCTTTTTCTTCATGCTCAAGAGAAACACCAGATACGCACATAAGGTCAGGTGGCGCGTGTCACGCGACCTCGTCGCCGGGCGATGTGTACAGCGTACCATAAGAGGCAGCGTAATGCGCAGCCGGTATTACGCATTCGGCGCTTGTCTCCACCACTGACGGATGGAGAGGCGCCTGCAGTCGCCCACTCATGAACGCATTGCTGTGGCACACCCAAGTTCGTAGATTTGCCAACAGAATTGGTAACTTGCGTTGCGCCGCTTGCCTAGTGCATGAAACGACGAAATATCTCATTTGCATAGTCAGCACTGCGGCAGTGCTTTAGGCTAAAAAATGCGATAAATATCTATCGTGCAGCAGTCACACCATACCTTGTTTTTTCGAATTGCGTCATTTAATTATCGCAAACCGTATCGGCCAGCTCGCACACCGTAGGTGCACCGAGTGTTCCCGCGAACGACGGCTACAGAGTCCTCCGCGGGCAGGCTCCGGATCAGTGACGGTAGAACCACCCCGTGCACGACTCATGCGGGATGAATCCAGCGAAGTCTGGCCTCTTCTTGCGCAGGCAAGTGGTGCGGCGCAAGTAGTAGCCAGCGAAGTCTGGCTTCCTCTTGCGCAGGCAAGTGGTGCGGCGCAAGATGTAGTCAGCGGAGTCTGGCTTCCTCTTGCGCAGGCAAGTGGTGCGGCGCAAGATGTAGTCAGCGGAGTCTGGCTTCCTCTTGCGCAGGCAAGGGGTGCGGCGCAAGATGTAGTCAGCGGAGTTTGGCTTCCTCTTGCGCAGGCAAGTGGTGCGGCGCAAGATGTAGTCAGCGGAGTTTGGCTTCCTCTTGCGCAGGCAAGTGGTGCGGCGCAAGATGTAGCCAGCGGAGTCTGGCTTCCTCTTGCGCAGGCAAGTGGTGCAGCGCAAGTAGTAGCCAGCGAAGTCTGGCCTCTTCTTGCGCAGACAAGTGGTGCGGCGCAAGATGTAGTCAGCGGAGTCTGGCTTCCTCTTGCGCAGGCAAGTGGTGCGGCGCAAGTAGTAGCCAGCGAAGTCTGGCCTCATCTTGCGCAGGCAAGTGGTGCGGTGCGTTTGACTCGGTCCAGGGGGATGTTCCGAGCCGCCTACACTAGACCGCCGTTCCCTGGAAACTCCAGCGCGGGCGTCAGTCCGATATTTTCCACGGCAACCATTGTGCCGGGGGAACAAACCAAGGACTTGACAACCGGTTGCATCCGTGCAGCGTTCGAACACGTCAGGATCGTTGAAGCTCGTCACGCATACGTCGTATGAGTAGGGATGTGTGTTCCGCCGTGACGTTCCACTGTGGTCCGACTTGCTCAACACGTCGTCGAGGTCGTAGAATGCGTCCACTACGCGAAGTTCCCAGGAAGCTGTATAGTGCAGCACCATTTCGGCAGCAGGCTGCATGGAAAATGATGATGGAGTCCTGTGATTCGGTGACTGCGACGTATTGCACACGCTGGACGTCACTGTTCCTCTGGCGGCTCTGCCCTCGGAAAATGGCGAAGGAACGACCGCGAGCGGCTTTCTGCTGTTGTTGTTGTTGATAGCCAATCAAAAGATGGCACATACCCACCGCTTTCTTCGAGCGAACGCCATCGCGTGGCTGATTCCTCGTTGTCGTCATTCAATTGTAAATAATATATGTAAAATTACAGTTTGTTCTTTAGAAAATTTCGG
This sequence comes from Amblyomma americanum, assembly GCF_052857255.1. Taxonomy (NCBI): domain Eukaryota; kingdom Metazoa; phylum Arthropoda; class Arachnida; order Ixodida; family Ixodidae; genus Amblyomma; species Amblyomma americanum. Next base: position 119,566,823 of record NC_135497.1, on the reverse strand, counting down.
TCGTCGTACTACAAATATCTGTTAAAGACCCTTGACATGGAAAAAAGCAAATTTCTGCTCTTAGAGCAGCATTCCGGAGCCCTCCACTACAGCACCTCTTTCTTCCTTTCTTCTTTCACTCCCGCCTTTATCCCTTCCCTTACGGAGCGGTTCAGGTGTCCAAAGATATACGGGACAGATACTGCGCCATTTCTTTCCCCCCCAAACCAATTATTATTATTATTATTATTATTATTAGAGCAGCTAGTAGTTTCAGTTTCGCTGCTCGCTGGAAGTAACGGCGCTGCAGTCACGCTTTTCTTCATGTCTCGCGCGTCGTGTGCAACGCTGCTTGGAGGGCACAAGTGTATCCACACTGAGGTTAGGACTAACGATATGATACGAGGCGCGCTTCGCATTTTTACGTGTTTTGTCTCATGCCGTCTAAGCACTTTAGTTTTTCACTGTGTACTTTTCGTCGGTTATTTTATAGCACTTAACCTCAATCGGATGTAATGACAAAGCTGTTACAATGTACAAGCATTTCGCCATGTACTATCATTCCACATGCTTATGATATGAACGCCAGGATCTTCAAAGGTAGGAGATCAACCAGTGCTGTTTAGAATCCTAGGTCTGTAACTTTTGAGAGTGCGGCCTTCAGTGCCAGCTATGACGTTGCTCTTTTTTATACCACGCGGCAGTTGCCTGTGATGAACAGTTACCGACATCGGCGCCTGTTCATCAGATTTGTATTTACACCTGCGCAGGTATATTTAAGCCACCGTCTTCCATCAGGATTCTCTTAAGGTCGGTGACAGAGGCTGCAGTCTTCAGCAGCTGCTTGTGCTGCTTGTAGTCATTCCCGACGTAGCTACCATACTTTTGACGACAGCCTTCGGAATTACTAGACGGATCTGCAGCTAGTTCTCTGCAGTAGAAAACTCCACACACCATCCGTGTAATTTCATCATGTATATACACATGATGAAATAACTGGGATGAAATATGAAATAACAGGCTTCATGTCGCCAGTCCGTAGAGGGTCGCGTCACAGTCGCCATGTCACCAAGCTTCAGTGCATATGTAATATCGCAGGCTGGTCTCTCCGAGCATGCAGGAAAGCGGCACCAACTTATTCGGAATGAGTGCATACGAACGGCTTGCTTCAAGATGACGTATGTTAACTGTCTATGCAAGGATCTCCGGACGTATAAGCTTGCCTACATGAAAGTACGCTTTTTGGGTGGTTTTCGCTTCATTGCATGTTTTGTGTTTTTGAGATTCTCTCCTTAAATTGAACTTGACATGGTTTTTTGAGAATCCGAGGTTATTCATGAATTCCAGTCTATGAAGCTTCTAGGTAAAGCCTGCAAAGTAGTTTTGTACTAGCATTTAAAATTACGGCGTAATCACCGATTAAAACCGCGAAGATGCTCAGACTTCTGCTCACTACGTTGGAGGAGTGCAGAGACACTCGTGAGGACGTCATTGTGGCCGAAATTTCAGATGACCGCCGCCTTCTCACCCGCCGCGGTGGCTCAGTGCTTAGGGCACTCGGCTTCGAACCTGACCGCGGCGACAGCCTTTCGATGGAGGCGAAACGCAAAGGCGCCCGTGTGCTATACAATGTCACTGCACATTAAAGATCTCCAGGTGGTCGAAATTGTTCCGGAGCCCTCCACTGAGGCGCCTCTTTTTTTCTTCTTTCAGTCCCTCCTTTATCCCTTCCCTTACGGCGCGGTTCACGTGTCCGCCGATATGTGAGACAGATACTGCGCCATTTCCTTTCCCCCAAAACCAGTTTTTCCTGCCTTCGCTGCCCCGCCGCGGTGGCTCAGTGGTTAGGGCGCTCGACTACTGATCCGGAGTTCCCGGGTTCGAACCCGACCGCGGCGGCTGCGTTTTTATAGAGGAAAAACGCTAAGGCGCCCGTGTGCTGTGCGATGTCAGTGCACGTTAAAGATCCCCAGGTGGTCGAAATTATTCCGGAGCCCTCCACTACGGACCTATTTGTTCCTCTCTTCTTTCGCTCCCTACTTTATCCCTTCTTTTACGGCGCGATTCAGATGTCCAACGATATATGAGACAGATACTGCGCCATTTCCTTTCCCCAAAAAACCAATGCTGCCTTCGCTCACATGCTGCCATGCGTCGTCCTGTGCATCCAAACAATTCTTCGTGGGCTTCCCTTTCGAAGGCGGTGGTTTTCTTTCTTGAAACAACCTTTTCTTGTCTGGAAACGTAGCGCCACCGTACTTGACGTCATCAGTGCTGCATCTGCCCGTCGCTGTGCACTGCAGAGAAGCCTGAACACCGACCTGGCTTTATTCGGCAGTTGCACCTCCATTTCAAACGCCAGCACAAAAATATTTCGCATGCTTTAACAGCACGTTGCATACATTCGACCACTTTAAACTCACCGAGTTCTAAAACCTCTCAGTTGCTCTTTAAGACAGGGAAAGAGTCCAGGGACGATACCGTGCAGCGCGCAGTTCCCACGAGGTATTTGCACCTTTAGCCGGTTTACAACATGCTTGTCGTCCTTGATAATATCTTCATCCTCATAATGACGCTCACATAGCTAGAAGTGCGACACAGCTGTTCTTACGACGCAATATTTGCTCCCACCTTTTAAACTGGCTGTCATCAAGAGGCGGCGGGAAAAATGATCGGTAGCGTCGTTTCTGTTGCCACTTGTGCAGCCGGGCGCAAATTTCACCACAGAGACGTTTTCTAGTTTTCACAATCACTGCGAGCACCATACACGCAAGATCCAGCCCGAAAATCCGACTAGCCTGTAATTACTGCAGCGAACGAAACTCCCGCGACAGCAGACGATGTAGAAAACCTCGACCACAGCGCCACTAGTTACCGCGGCCGCCACTTCAGGCACCTCCCGAGAGGAGCTGAGTCTAAGAACATTGGCTAGTGTCGTAGAGTTTCTTGCAGAGTATATTCTAGGCACTATACCGACTATACCGCTAACGTGCGTGGCAGTCCGTTTTCGAAAAAAAAATGTTTTAAAATACATGCAACTCATTATAATCTGTTTGAATATTTGACATGTAACACAGTGAGCATGGGCAATTTTCTGCACGGATTAAAATGTATTTTGTGCTCTGCGTTCCCTTGTTTTGCTGCGATTCTGCACTTTAACAAATTTAACACAAGCGTTAGACTGATGCAGATACTTTCACAGAATTACTTCGTGGTTTGCCGTGAGAAGAGTCGTGTTGTGATGGCGTATTGTAGTAGTATTGTAACGTATTGTAAAGGTATTTCGCGTTTTATGCCCAACAATAGCCAAGCCAAATATGAAATGTCATCTTCCGGACCGTGCGGGGGCGCGAGATTTTACCTTGGTACTAAGGTGCATTGAGGCGCCCCACCCCACCCCATAAGCTATATATTTATAATTATTATTCATAAATATTATTAATGCAGATAGTTTTTCATGAATGCTGAAAATACTTCCCGTGATAGAAAGTGTGCAGATCTCTGCAAAGCTTGTCGAAAATTGAAAATTTCTTCTGAGGAAAGGAAATGGCGCAGTAACTGTCTCGCTTCACGGTGGACACCTCAACCGCGCCGTTAGAGAAGAGAGGAAGAGGGGAATCAAAGAAGAGATAAAGAGGTACCGTAGGGGAGGGATCCAGAATAATTTCGGCCACTCGGGGATCTTAACAAGCACTGACATCGCACAGCATACGTGCACCTTTTGCGCGTTTCGCCTCCAAACGACCCTTCCAGACACGTTCGTCTCCAAGATGGCCTACACCCACTAACCACCACCACTCTCCGTAAATAGCCCCCGTTGGATGCACCTTCGGGCACCCACCGGTAAGAAGGCATCTCCCACCTACGAGCCTGAGCCCACAAAATTCTCTAGAAGGCCTTCACACACAACCCTCCGGAGGCACTGCCCTGCGGGTACAATTTCGGATACCCACCGGTAAATATACATCTCCCACCTGCGCTCTTCCACCCACCTACAGCTTCAAGGAGGCCTCCGCACTCCAGAAGCCTCCTCTGACACAGAATCTACGGCGAAATCAAATTCGAAGACGAAATGGGAGGCGATAAGTGTGAAATCGAAATGTAAGTACAATGACTGCTGCTAGCGCAGATTTGTCGCGTCACATCACATCGTGTTTTGAATTTTCTCCTTCCAAAAGTCATCGTTATCTCTATACTTGTCAAGAGGAAATACCTAGATATTTGGAAGGGACATGTGACCATTTTACACTTGCATGAAACAAAGGCGCTGATGTCCAGTTCCCATGCAAAAGGCCCGCACATTTGTTCAGATTAACAACGCTATTGGTTACATAGCAAAACCTGCGAACAACCGACATCACATGGTCTATGCTGCTGTGGTCGCTACAAAAAATTGCCACATCATCGGCATAAGCCATTACCTTAGCTTCACATGCTTCTAGTTCAAAACCACGAATAGAGCTGTTGTTTATTACATTCCGCCAGAGTGGCTCTAGGTACAGAACGAAAAGTAACGGTGACAATGGGCAGCCTTGCCGCACGGATGCTCTCACGGCAATTCTGTCTGTGAGCTCTCGGTTAACAACCAGATTCGTGGTACAGTTACTATAAGCCATTTAAACCCCTTTTAAAATAACTTCCCCAACACAGACATGTTCGAGGATTTTAAAAATAATATCATGACATACACAGTCAAAGGCCTTCTCTAAATCAATCTGCAACATTGCGACTCGCCTAAAGTCAGCGTCACAGCATTCCAGTATACTCCGAGTGGCATGAACACTCGTGAAGATGGTCCGCCCTTGAATATGGTCCGCCACGACGTCTCAAGCTTTAACCATGAATAAAGGCGCATCTAGTGAATCCACTCTTCCGATGCAGAAGTCTACGCGCTTTCGCTACCTATATCCTGACCTAACAGAGCTGGGCCATCAGTAATTTTTATATATGTTTTTCATCAATGGGAGATTAAAAAGCTGAAAAAACAACCACATGCCGCCGGTAAGATCGGAACCCACGACCTCCGAATTTCGCGTTCGGTACTTTACCAACTGAGCTACGGACGCTAATAATAATAATAATATTTTGGTTTTGGGGAAAGGAAATGGCGCAGTATCTATCTCATATATCGGCGGACACCTGAACCGCGCCGTAAGGGAAGGGATAAAGGAGGGAGTGAAAGAAGAAAGGAAGAAAGAGGTGCCACAGTGGAGGGCTCCGGAATAATTTCGACCACCTGGGGATCCTTAACGTGCACTGAGATCGCACAGCACTCGGGCGTCTTACCTCCATAAAAACGCAGCCGCCGCGGTCGAGTTCAAAATCGGGGCTGTCCAATCTTCGGCTTTCCGGGGTATTCATGTCTAGTGTAAGCGAACCTTGAGAGTGTTCATCAGCGCCACCAGTGTTCATATAGCGGCAGACGTAGTACGTCCTGTATTACCGCGAGTTCCAGTTAGTAACGTGGTCGAACGGATAGGGCGGAAGCTCAGCGAGTATACCTCTTTGCTACCGATAGATGGCATCAAGACTGCCAGAATCGAGGCTGTCATTGAACTATTCAGCAGAAAAGGGAATGGATGTTCGTTATGACATACATGACAGAAGCCAGCAGTCAACGAAACCAAGTAGCATAGGGGATGTCTTTTTTTAACTTGTGGTGTTCGTCAGTGGGAGATTCATAAAAGCAGAAGGAAAAGCAGCCACATGCAGCCTGTGGGATTCTTCTGCTACTTCACATAAGCCTGTTCTTGATCGACCCATCACGGTCACCGAAGTCACTATACTTTTGCACGAGAGTGGAAGCACACCAGGGAAGACAACAGGGAGCCAACAAACTCCGTGTAAAGTGCATAAACACCATGTAAAGTACATGGAGTTTGTCGAAAGTATGCGTAGTCATGCCTCGTAGTCATAGTCAACAATCATTGTCATTCTGCAATGCAGCATGATTCAGCACTTTAATGCTTTTGCATTATCACACGTAAGCATGCAGTCCTAAGTGTCTCTGGCGGATTTTTGCGATCGTGTCATTCTGAATCGCCTTCAACAGGTCATGGAGAGAACGGGAGCCTTCCCCTGCTCCTTGTTCTAGTTTCCAGCGCAGCTTTCTGCCGAAGGCATCCTTTTGCAGCTGAAGGAAACCTCTTAGAACATACCTCCCCGCTCAAACCTCGCAAGCTATCCTAGCTCACCATCTCGACAGAGCAATCGGCAATATCGGCCACGAGCTCATTTTCGAACGCCGCTTCACCACGGGTTGCGATGAACGCATGTAGGCTTATGTCCAGGCCTTCATCAGAGATTGCACGGCTACGATGGGCGTAGGCACCCTCTTACTCCACACATACCTTCCCAACGTCTTCCACATACTCAAAACTCACCATCGGAGCATGCCGCGAGTCAAATTGACATGGAAAGAGAGAGAGAGAACTTTATTGTCACGAAGATGGTGATCTTCTAATAATGCTTCAGCCGCTAAAGGTGGCCGGCATAATGCGTAGTGGAGGATTCAGTCCTTGTTTTTACTTCTAGCCTTTTTCTCCATACCCTGTTTTGCACTGTTTTCATACGACATTCTTCACATTCTTGGTTGCATTCGCCGCGCTGCTTTTCTTATATTTCGACGGTCACTGTCCATTGACGGGAAAATAGCGTTCCACGAGAAAGCGCAATAGACACGTCAACGCCGCAGTTGTACGAATCAGTGAGTGGGGGCGCCATGTGTACTTTGCTTTTACGGGATTTTCTGGCTTATAAAAGCTTTGGTTTTGGTAGAAGAGACATATGTGCTATCATGAGACTCTAACCTACCCGTTGAGACAGGAGACAATAACGAATATAAAGAAAAACAGAACGGGAGAACTACTCATCAAAAAGGATAACTTCATCTAACTTCATTCGCTGAGAAGCCAGAAGATATAAGGAAAACCGAAACATGCGCAGAACCAAGACCACACACAATCAACAAGCCCGTTCAACATACGAAATCTCGGTCCTAAAAAGGGTTACAAAGATATCACTAAAACAACCTTTTCCTATCTTTCTTACATGATCTGGTGGGGCCAGAATTGCACATGTCGATAACGTGGCAAAGAGCAACCTCTACGCATTTAATCCCATAATCATCTTGATCAGTCCGACCACATTCACTGCAGGACAAAGGGCACTCCCATATCTCTTAATCCTGGCCTGTGTCAGCCACTGTCACCTTATTCCCGCAAACTTGTTAATCTCGTCCGCCCACCCAACTTTCCGTCGCCTCCTGCTACGCCTGACTTCTCTTGGAATCCTGTACGTCACCCTCAAGGACCATCGGTTATCTTGACTTGGCATTACCCTGGCCAGGCCAATTTCTTCTTTTAATTTCGGTTAGGTAATCATTAGACTGCGTTTATTCCCTCACCCGTTCTGCTCTCTTCCTGTCTCTTAACTACAATTATCATTACACCTGTCCCTTTTCTTTTAATAGCTCGCTGCGATGTCCTCAGTTTAAGTTGAACCCTTTTCGCTAGCCTTGACGTTCCTGCTTCATAAGAGGGTACAGATATAATATATTACGGATACAATACAGATATATTAGTAAACTGCCATTCGTGATTTGATAGTTCCTGCGAAATGCGCTAAATTCCATTCTTATTTTTCTTGTTATTTGTCTATTGCGCTGACGGTGGGTGATGGTGGTGTTGAAGTCTGAGCAGAAAAGAAGAAAAGAAAAGGGAAAAAAGATTTTATACATTTTTGATACTTCGACTTCTTCATCCATTCCTTCATTGCCGCCTTTTCTTCTTCTTTATACCGCACAGCTCAGGAGAAATGTGAGAGCATTGATGCCTATAGGAACAGGGACCGCGAAGGAATCATTCCAATAAATATCAATAGATTTTTCCATCGTTACTGAGGCTCCAGAATAAATTTTGTGCTCTGGTGTCAACTGAAGGCCCCAGGGCTAAAAGGGGCTAATTAAGGGTCCGCTGCCTATTCTAGCCTGGTCTCATTCCGTGTGTCTATCGGCGACATGCTAAAGCGATCACCATCACTCGAGTGGGCTGCTCGAGGCGCGCCGTAGCGAACATCAGCGCGTGGAGCAGCGGCGGTCCGGTCACGAGGGGACCGATGGTCATCGGCAGCAGCCCGAGCATTCCACGGCCAAAGGCAGACACTCGCTACTCGTCTACACGGCTCACCTGGTCAACACATGGCTGGAGAACGTAAGTGGCGATGCACCGCTAGGCAGACCAGCATTTGAGCGAGCCGTACTCCTATAGATGGCCGCCGATGGCCAGACGCGTTACGATCGCGGGGAGGGGCTCTCGCCAGACGTCGACAGTGCTACTTCTCGGGATGGCTTCTGGAACCGCCCGATTCAAGCTTTGCGCTGCCCTGCAGCTTGTGCAGTGCGAGGACCTACTGGGGTTAGAAAGCAAGACTCACGTTGGCGCACAGCTGCCCTTAGTTGCTGCGCGGTGCACTCAAGCTGAGTTGTAAGGTCGCTTCATCCTTCTGATGTGTTCCCAATGCCAACAATGAGTCCCTGAGACTGAGCGGGCGACATTCCTGGAAGTTTCTAGCGGCTAGTGCGGTGAAGGCAGTTAGGGGGATGTGTGCCCCGTGGCGCAAAGAGCCTCTTTTGCGTTGCCTTGTGAGACGGTAAAGAATACGGGGGGGGGGGGGGGGGGTCTATGCGCCTTTTGAGTACATAAGCTGTTGCTCGGTGTACATGCAGGTTGTTTCACAATGTCCGTTCAGGAGCCCCAACCGGGCCGCCAGTGCCGGTCGGTGTCCTTCGACGATGGCAAGCGGCGTGTCATCGCCACCGACCTGGACCCCGAGGTGGAGCCGCTCACGCTGAAGACTTCCGTGGGCAGGCCCCCAACACCCCGGCCGCGGCTAACCGACGCAACACCTCTTCGTCGCCCAACGGCCAGTGCGACGAGTTGGGCGATGGCTGCTCGCGACCCCCCAGCGCAGCCTCGAAGGTGGGTGTCTCTGCCGCCGCCGCTTCCCTGCTGATGGAAATGGAGGTGCGCACGGGAGGCTGTTATATAAATTGGAGGATGTCTCTAATTATAAGCGCACTGTAACAGGGCCGTAGTTCGGCTCTGCTGTCGATTTTAACGTGGTCGCGATAAAAAGAGCTATTGTCGCCGCGGCATCTTTGACCATAACCGAAAAATCCACGATAATTCCCGCTGAGATGCAACGTAGAAGGTAGGTGGGCCACGGGGGTCACGTGACCTTGAGGCTTCATCACAACCGGCCCACCGGATTGTGAGAAACGCGCACCGTGGCAGGTGGCAGTTGAATCAAACATTTGTCCCGTGAGATTGCTGGGAAGGGCAACCTTGATCGCACAAGTCGCACCGGTGGCAGCACCATTGCGACAGTAGTGGTATGATGACTTCAGAAGATCTGTTTTCCTGCCCCACTTGTTGTTGATGCGGGGTTCAGTGCGAAACCTTGTCCCCTGGAAGGTCTATGGGAAGAATGTGGTCTTCCATCTGTTGTCACTGCATATATATGCTGGCAGGAATCCTCTTGTTGCGTATGACTGAAGCGTTCCCATGTGTCTTCATTCAGTGAGCTAGCGCGCCCCACCGTGACGAGAATAAGCGCTTTGAGACCTCACACGCTGGCGGCTCCTCTGCGCAGGTATTGCCGATGGCCATGCACGAGCCGTACCCGGGCCGTCAGTGGCGGTCGGTGACCTTCGACGATGCCAAGCGGCGTGTCATCGCCACCGACCAGGATGCGGAGGTGGACACGCTGAATCTGAAGTCCATCGTGGGAAGGCCCCCGACACTCCGGCCGTCGCGAACCGACTGCTGTTGAAACTTCGTTTTTTTTCATATTTATCCTGTGTATTTGTGTCATTTTTTAATACGCTTCGCGAGACAAAACACAGGCACCTCCCGATTGTTTATGGCCGGCAGCGGCTCCCCTCGGGCGACGGGACTCTGGGAACCCGAGGGAGAGGGCCAAAGGTTGAGACAAGCGGAGGGCTCCTCCGTCTGGAGGGGCAAGGGAAAAGGACAGAACGAGCGGGGAGCCCCAGCGATGAGCATGCAATTTCTCGAGCTCTTGCTCCCCTCCTAATGAACAGTTTGTTTCTTGCAATAAACTAATTTACGTAAACGATAACAATCTACTGTCATCAGAAACGAACTAAATCATTCGGTTTCTACAACTGTACACCACCCCTTCGTCGACCGACGGCCAGTACTACGAGTTGCGCGAGGGCTCCTCGCGGCCACCCAGGGCAGTCGCGGAGGCGGGCGCCCTTACAAAAATTTCCTTACACAATCCACAGACTGTCTATGGACTTTAGTCTAAGAAGTCTATAGACTGTCTATAGACAAATCCAGTAGACCATTCTAAATACAATCTATAGATTTTTCGCCATACACTTTTAGTAGACTTTTGTTGTCTATAGACAGTCCATAGACAAATGTCTACAGAAAGTAAATAGGTCTATAGGCAGTCTATAGACACAGGTCTATAGACAGTCTTTAGAAAATTTACAGATTTATGGCCATTCACTTCCTATAGACTTCTGTCCATAGACCGTCTATAGACAAATGTCTAGTGATAGCAGACACAGGTGTATAGGCAGTCTATAGATGATCTATAGACTTATGCCATACACTTCCTGTAGATTTGTCTATAGACAAAAATCTACTGGTCCAGTAGACATAGGTCTATAGACATTCCACAGTTATATGGCCTGGCAATGCTGTAGATATTTGTCTATAGACAGTCTATAGAGCTCTGTTTAAAAAACCTTAATTGACCATTGTCTGTAGGCTGCCTACAGACAGTCTACAACTGTTCAAAAAGGTCACCACACGGTCTTCACAAATGACATGACGATCAATATACTTACAATTTATTTTATTTCCAAGCTATGCAGGCAAGGAATATGCAACACATGCACCATAAGAATACACCATATAAAAATAAATGCTGAAAGTAATAGTCCGAATATAGTTTCCTCAGAAGCAATCCTGCGACCTGTTGTCTGCAGTCAGTCATCCAGGCATGTTGACCTGTACAGTGGAAGAAAAAAAATAAGAGAAACTGATAAAAAATTCCCACTCCATCTCTACAAATGTGCTTTAAAAAACAAGGCATATATATCCTGGCTATCCCATTGAAGAAAGCTAGTCATGCTTTGGTTTGGTTTTATGTGGTCCAAAAACCCAAGGTGACTCAGGCCATGAGAGGCGCCGTAGTGAAAGGTTGTGGAGTAATTTCGGCCACCGGCGGTTTCTTACCGTGCACTGACATTGCATAGAACACAGGCCTCTAGCATTTTGCCTCTATCAAAACGCGACAGGCTAGACCAGGATCGAACCTGCATCATCAAGGTTGTAGTAGTAGTACAGTTTATTTGGGACAAAAAAAAATACAAAATTTGTCCTGGGTGAGAAGGCAAATGGCATTTTTGCCTGATGAGGCCATCCCACCCCTGACAGCAGTGGCAACCACTATAGGCATATTCGAACACATTTGCAGTACAGTACATCGTACAACAACCAATATGTATGGAAGCACACAAAACAAAACAAATGGACAACCCTGAGGACTGTGTGCATGCTTCTGTATATGGAATAAAAAAAGATTTACAGATTCCCAAATACAATTTACACGTACAACACACCCAAATGTCATCCATGACACAAAAGAAATTCTTTGACTTATTATTCTATTAGGTACATATGTCTTAGTGTTTTCTTTAGGTAGTGATGGGTAGATTGGTAAAAATTGAAACATGGCTGGATATTGATTCAATAAATTTGCTATTTGCGTACATAATCTCACATCACCATAGTTGGTGGGAGATCGGGGCCCCTGTATTTTATCTTCCCTAAGGAGATGTGGAGTGTGTTTCTTTTTGTACTGAACCTCAATATTTGAACGGTGTAACATATACTGCTGCACGATTTCCAGAAATAACTTATATTTGAATAGCTTACTGATCTCTAGTATGTCATAGACCTTAAAGCATGGCAAGCAATGTTCTATTTTTGGTATTTTCGAATACCACATATTGAGCTCTTTTGCAGAGGGTGCAGCTAATCAAGGTTTCTTTGTGTTGTGTCTGACGATACCAGGGAGCAGTATGTTAAACGTGAATGAAAGAGAGCATAGTAAGTTTATTGCTTCACTGGCAACCTGCTTAATATGCCAAAAACACGTGAAGTTCAATTCGGAGAGCTTCTGTGTGCGAATTCCAGAGAAACATTTCATGAATGATAACACCTAGAAAGCAAATCCTTTTAGACTGGTTGATAATGTTATTCCGGAACTTCAATTTGAACTCACTATCTGTTTTGCTACTTTTAGGCTTGAAAATCAGGTATTCCATCTTGTTTATCTTTAGGTCTAGTTTATTAAAGGTTGACTAAAAGTCTAAATAGTGAAGCCATTCATTTGCTTCCCTGTAAACGAAGCTTTCATTGCAACCTGAAAAAAAAAAATACATTAGTGTCATCTGCATGTAATACCATTTCAGAGCAGCCTGGGGTGTTTACAATATCACTCATATATATCAAGAATAATATGGGGCCTAGAATGGATCCCTATGGAACTCCGTATTTAATAGTGCCTCAATCGGATTTGGTGCTCTTTATTATGGTGTATTGCTCCCTGCAAATTAAACAGCTTTCCATCAGGGCATGTGCTGTACCTTGGATTCCATAGAACGGTAGCTTTATTAATAATATATCATGATGGACAGAATCAAAGGTTTTCCTGAAATCAAGAAAGAAACCCAAAGTAAGCTTTCCTTTCTTAATGTTGTCAAGAATTTTCTGTTTAATATAAAGTAAAGCAGTTTCAGTTGCCTTATTCTTTCTGAATCCAAACTGCTTGTTTACTATCAAGTTATGCAGAGTGAGGAAATCAACAATTCTTTTGTTCATTATGTGTTCAGCAACTTTTGAAAAGACTGAAAGCACTGACATTGGTCTATAGTTGTTCGTCTTCAAAAGCACCACCTTTATGAATAGCTGGAACATGCGGAAGCTTCATTTGGTTTGGAAATATCCCTACTTGAAGTATGCAGTTGCATATATGCGTAAGGACTGGAGTTATCAGTGTGGCTACAACTTCACGGGGGAAACTTTCACATCATCGTAGGCTGATGCACAGTTGTCTTTCAGCGTCATGATTATGTTGAGGACTTCTTCGGCTCAAGTTGGAGTGAGAAATACAGCTTGAGGACATTGAACATTAATATATTGTTCACATGATAATGTACCATGAATATCATTTGAGGCACCAACTTCTACAAAGTGCATGTTGAAAAGGTTTGCAATGTTTTTGTCAGTTCAGCCCTGTGTAGCATAGCGGTAATGTCGTCTTGTGTAATAGCCTTAACTTGCAGCTTTTCTAAAATCTCATTTTTTTTGCTTAGCATGTCCTCATCCTGGGTTTCAGTCAATATATGAAGCTCTAGGGTTAGACAGCGACTACGCCACTCCAAATCATCAAGGTCCGGCTTCAGCAGAGTTATATCACTACCTACGTTGTTAGATTCCAGCCCTTCAACTCACTTCGTCAGTTGTTTTGTAGTTTTCTCTTGAACAGTCAGGTGGTTCTGAAAGTCGTCAAACTTATCAGAGAGCAACTGCATTTGCGTCTCAAATGCATCAAACTTTTTTGACAAAGGCAAAAGAGCATCAAGCTTCGTTTCAGTCTGCAGTAATCTGAGTATCACATCGGATTCATGCTTCGGATTTTCTGTGGTGCTTGTGCCGTTGTGGTTGCCTCGACAAGAGTCACATTTCCATGCTTTCTTTTTGGCTTCGTGCTTAGCATTGAAAGATTCTTCTGTTATTCCCGCACATGCACCACGATGAAAATTAAATTTGCACTCTTAGCATGTTGCAAAGGTGCTATCAGTGAGTGGAAGACGGATGTCAAGCACAACAACGAGCTATAGTATGCTCAGATCTTGTACAAAAAACTCATCTACTTAGGGGCAGCGACGACATAAAAGGAAAACAAAATCACATTCAGTGAGGCATAATTATGCACAAACCTGCACAAAGGCAGAGACTGTTACATGATGCTCGCAGTTACGGTCACCACTGCCAAGTGAGGTCCCAGTGGAAGTAATCTTCTTTTATAGCCCACAGTGAACCGTTGATGCTGTGCCGGATTTCCGTGTGACACCGACAACCACGCCTTCCTGGTACGCTGCTCGAGACTACCGTCCGTCTTCAGGGCACGTGCGATGACCAGTGAGATGTACGGCTGCACAGTGGGTAATCTGCACAAAGGCAGAGACTGTTATGTGATGCTCGCAGTTATCATCGCTACTTTGCAGTGGTGACGATAACTTGACGTAGCTTTACATAACATAACTGACGACTTGGCATAACTTGAGCACCTGAAGAACACGATAACCACTGAGCCATCACGCCGGATTCATCATTTCAGTAAATATGCATGACAAATTCTATGTGGCTGTCATAAAACATTGTAACTAATATCCACATTCCGTGCAGCACTCTACCTCTACACTAAATAGCTATTGCGAATACTGACCTCTGTATGCATTCCCTTTACATTAATTGGAATAGAATGCTTAGAAAACTTGTGCCACTTATCATTGACTCGCTACGAGCTGTTGAGAATGCTGCTCCATAAAACGTACATTCAGTGCTCCTTGCAAAAGAATCCCAACTGGAGAATATTCAAGCATTTATTCTTATACCCGCTATTGAACAAGCGCTTCAAAATACCCTGCATGAAGCCTGGTACGTACGCCGATACTGAAACAGGCACAAGCCATGCAAAACCTACCAGGCAGACTGCGAACCAGTTCACCACGGTTTTGCGCCCACAACTTGAAACACTAAGACGAAACAGCATACTCATACACCAGAGTGGGCTCTTTGGAACCAGTGGGTTACAGCGCTTCCATGCCGTGCTGATTATGCAGAAAAACTCAAACAGCACATAGTGGCTGCAGCAGCGCCATTTCAGAACCATACGTGAGCTTCAGACGACAAGCTCATTATTGTAATGATGAAATACCATTTCAAATTGAGTTTTTACTTCAAGTGCAGCCTGGACAGAGCAGTAAAAAGGAGACACTTGCATGCAGGTACCCTAACCTAACGCTGATAGAAAAATCAACGAAAGCAACGAACACGCTCAAAGTAAGAATTATTTCATTGAAACAATTAACGTGTTCATCAAAAGGCGCAGCCATAATAAAACAGCGCGAGCAGAATTGCATTCGCGGCGCAAATAAGCGCCAAGTTACATTGGCGTTTTTGTAATGTAGCAGTGTGAGATCAGAAACGCATACTCTGCCTCTCGCACAATTGGTACTGGAGAAATTTGTGCACGCGTAAGCGGGGTTTATGAATGAGCCTCTCGGAACGAAATGTAAGCCATCTCTTGTCGAGGCGACTTTTACTCAGCTTTCGAAATGAATTGCCCGCAGGCCAGCGGCGGCGGCCAACCGCTCGGATAACAGGGATGGACGAATCCATACGTGTGCAACGAAAGGAGAGACGGGATGCAGCTCGTAGGTTCTTCGCGGTGTTTGTACACACTCGCGATTTGCGCCGGCAACCACTTTTATTTCAACCATCACTCTATTAGCATTCCTCCACCGCCGCATCACTACATCTTTGACAAACGCCTCGAGCTCTAGTCAATAGCGTTACAAAACATATTTGGTGAAACGTCGCTGCCCACGACGCGCACCGAGTGAGCGGCTACAACAAACAAGCAATTAATGCACACCTCTCAATGAACATCACTCCATGGTCCCGACAGGCGATAACACAAAGAATAAAAAATAAATGTAATCCACCTCTGAACTTGATTGTGCGTTTGCGAAGATGCCAAGTAAATCGTGCTCACACGGCTCTAACGCATAGTTTCATTTCGGCCTTCACTCACGGGCTAAGCGATATTTCTGGCTGTGCACCTACCTTTCAGCACGGAAAAGCCAGTAGAGAGCTCACGAGGATGTCTTACCGTCCCGGGTTTCGCACCGAGTGCCTTTCCGCGCGCCAGGAAAGACATAGCGGCACAGACGAAAGCGCATTATTCGAGAACATGGCGGGTGCCGCTGCTCACACAAACGTGCTTACAAACGTGGATAGGAAGTTTGTCGCTGCGCACATAATCTGCTCTGCACACACAGCACTGCTTAGAGTGGCTAAGGAGACCGGATGAATAAAAATAATCGTGTAGACTTACCGTAAGTGGACGATTAAGTTGAATTTCAATCAAAACTTAATCCACGAGAGACAACGCCGCCGACGCCGACACACCGGCGTGCCGGCGTACACAGTTGTTTGCTGCCCGGATGATTTTCCGCCGCCCACGGGCAAAATGGTAAAAAGTGAAACAGAAACCAATTTCAAGTTCATGTCTATATTGGTTGCACTCTTGCCAAGTGTAGCTTGCTCTAGCATCCAAGAACACAAAGGGCCATTGGTTTAAAGCATAAATTCTCCACTCGCGCTTTAAAAACCTTATTACTTTCGCGAAAACCGAAACCTTACAACTTTGTCCATGCGCGCCGTATCTCCCATCGAATAGGATGTGGCGCCCTTTTCAAATAATTATAATGGTGCATAGCATAACGTCTTTGCACGGATCGTCTGCATTCTGCCTTTTCTGACGAATGAAATGTTTCCCCCATCCAATAACGTCTTTTTGGCGTGTGCTCGTGTTTTGAAAACCGGTATGGACAACAGCGTGTTATCGCCTCCGATGCAGCAGGTGTACGGCGAAGAACGAAAATATACTGGGTTTCTGATTGTTGAGTCGCAGCACTTTTTCACGTGAATGCAAACTGCAAAAGTATAAATGGCATATCTTAATTCCGCAGAGAACCATGATCTTTGAGTCTCTTCGAATCATGTTTCTGAGAGATGGGCACATCCTTGAATTCTCACCCCCGTTATTCCCCCTTATTTTACAGGAGGTTTTAAGGAGAAATAAATGTAGTCACTGATGAAATGCTTCTTAATTTATGCGCGTTGGACAGTAACGATAGAACGTGTAATGGTATATTCTCGAGCGATTCCTTTAAGGGAGAGTGTGTTCGTTTGATGTAGTACAGTTTGCAGCAGCCTTACTTCAGAAATGGGTGCCTTTCATCGCTCTACCTGTCAGCATTAAAGATTATTGAATTATATTCTCAATATACGTCGCGGTTTAAGAAAAATTAGCTCTTCAAAGCTTCTAAAAACAATATACATGAAGATATTGCATTGCCGTTGGACAATATTTTTTTTTATCCCTGACATAGCAAAGGAAGCGGAGGACTTTGACATTAGTTGCGGTCACCCGATGCAGTTTGGTTCGTGGGGGTTTAACGTCCCCAGCCAACTCAGGGAATGAGGGATGCCGTAGTGAAGGGCTCCGGAAATTTCGACCGCCTGGGGTTCTTTAACGTGCACTGACATCGCACACTACACGGGCCTCAGGAATTTCGCCTCCATCGAAATTCGACCGCCGCGGCTGGCAACGAATCCGCGTCTTTCGGGTCAGCAGCCGAGCGCCATAACCACTTAACCACCGCGGCGGCCCGATGCAGTTCTACTCAGCATGCAGTGCGAAAAGAAATGGATATTTTATGGACTTAGTCGAAAGGCAGTGTATACATTGTTAGATAAAATTAGGATTGTTATAAACAATAGGCAATAGGTCTATAGACAATAGTCATTACGTAGTCTAAAGATTGTCTATAGACGATAAGAAATTAAGGCGGTTGAGAGATTTTGGTCTATAAATTGTCTGTAGGTCGTCTATAGACAAATGGCTGCTAAGCCGGTTATAGACTAGTCTATAGATGGTTTATAGATTGTCTATAAACAAAAGGAAATTATGGCGGTTATAGGCATTAGTCTATAGATGGTGTATAGATTGTCTATGGAGAAAAGGAAATAAGGCAGGTATCGACTTTAGTCTGTAGAAAATCTATTGACTGCCTATAGGCAAAGGAAAATTATGTTTACTATAGACTTTTTATGCACAAAAGGAAATGAGGCAGTTATAGGCTTCAATCTATAGATAATCTATTGACCGTCTATAGACAAAGAAAACTTGTCTGTTACAGACTAGTCTACAGATATTCTATGGACCATCTATAGACAGAACAAAATTAAGGCGGTTATAGACTTTACTTTATAGATAGTCTATTGACCACTTATAGACGGAAGGAGATTAAGGTTGTTATACACTTTAGTCTATAGATAATCTATTGACTGAATATAGAGAAAGGAAAATTGTCTGTTATGGACTTGCATCTATAGATGATCTATAGACATTCTATGGACAAAAGGAAGTAAGGCGGTTATAGACTTTTGTCTATAGATAATCTATTGACCGTCTGTAGACAAAGGAAAATTATATTTGGTATAGACTTTAGTCCATAGATAGTCTATGGACCATCTATAGATAGAAGGAAATTGATGCGGTTATAGACTTCAGTCTATAAGTTGTCTATGGACCATCTACAGACAAAAGGAAATTAGGAAGGTTATAGACTTTAGTCTAATGAGCATCTATACAGTGTCTATTTAAAACAATAGTCTAAAGGGCGTCTATAGTGTCTATAAAAAGTCTATAGACAGTCTGTAGAACATTTTCATAAGGGCGTCTCGTCCGCCGCCACCGCCAAACAGCCTGCATGTGTATCCATCTCTAATTGTAAATAATACTTGATGCCAGCAGGCACGCTGTCGCAATAAAAACAAAAGCCGGCCATGAGGAGCTCGCCTCTGTGGGTGCGGAAGAGTGAGCGCGACGAAACGCACTGAGAGAAAAGAATGGCGGAAAACAGTAAAGTCATTTCATTCTGTCAGGAGGAGGAGAAAACTTTATTCTAGTCTGCGGCTTTGTGGCATCTTCAGAGATGTTCTATCCTTGGGTGTGTACCCAGGAGTCTCCTCTGTCGAGCTCGGCCAGTTCTAATCAATGGTCGGTTGCCCTCAGTCCAGGACTTCCCTGGCCACTGCCGCCCATTGATCTCGCTGTACCAGACCTTGTTGTTCTTCACAGCGGTCGCTGGAAAGCAGTTTCTCCCATTCGTCCGGACTCGGGTTTTGTATTTTGGGGACCACGTCTATGTTTTGGCATCTGTTGAAGTTTTCTGTGCCACTCCACCATAATGGGGTGATTGACTAAAGGTAGACTCAGGGCATCAAAAAAAAAAGCGTGGTACGCGTGTGAATATGGTGAGTACGGGAATTATTACTCCTTTTCGTCCACTTGAGTGCTGCCATACGGCCACAAATGGGAGCTAGTAGGGAATTTTAGCTTCGCGTAGACGGACACCGGTTTACCGGACGCCGGCTGCGCACGCGGAGTGCCCCGCCTAACCGCACCGCTGTGACTGCGTGCGCGTGTGCATCTAGCGGCCTCTATTAATGCGACAGCATCAGCTGTAACCACACCAAAATCCCGGGGATATCTGGTGTCAGGACAGTCGCTGATTGGTTGAGGGAGCTCACGTGACTTTGTGATGTCATCACAACAGACCACCAGGTTGTGAGCAACCTAGGAAGAGAATCGAAATTAAAATTAAAAAAAGTGATATATGGGAATGTCAGCACCGTCTACGACCTGCTACTGCTTCTTGCAGTGCGAATATCGCAGATGATGGGCCGACAATTGCAAAGAAACTGACGCAATCACGCACAAAAGTTGCAAAAGAAGCGACAATTGTGAAATATAATGCTTTCACATACCGCTCTTTAGTGAGTGAGGCGTCACCGTAGCTTCTTGCTTTAGTTTATAACCGTGTGGCTTGCTGGAGAGGAATAATAACGAGTGATCATTAATGCGGCAGAAGTGACATATGTGCTATCATGAGACTCTAACCTACCCGTTGAGACAGGAGACAATAACGAATATAAAGAAAAACAGAACGGGAGAACTACTCATCAAAAAGGATAACTTCATCTAACTTCATTCGCTGAGAAGCCAGAAGATATAAGGAAAACCGAAACATGCGCAGAACCAAGACCACACACAATCAACAAGCCCGTTCAACATACGAAATCTCGGTCCTAAAAAGGGTTACAAAGATATCACTAAAACAACCTTTTCCTATCTTTCTTACATGATCTGGTGGGGCCAGAATTGCACATGTCGATAACGTGGCAAAGAGCAACCTCTACGCATTTAATCCCATAATCATCTTGATCAGTCCGACCACATTCACTGCAGGACAAAGGGCACTCCCATATCTCTTAATCCTGGCCTGTGTCAGCCACTGTCACCTTATTCCCGCAAACTTGTTAATCTCGTCCGCCCACCCAACTTTCCGTCGCCTCCTGCTACGCCTGACTTCTCTTGGAATCCTGTACGTCACCCTCAAGGACCATCGGTTATCTTGACTTGGCATTACCCTGGCCAGGCCAATTTCTTCTTTTAATTTCGGTTAGGTAATCATTAGACTGCGTTTATTCCCTCACCCGTTCTGCTCTCTTCCTGTCTCTTAACTACAATTATCATTACACCTGTCCCTTTTCTTTTAATAGCTCGCTGCGATGTCCTCAGTTTAAGTTGAACCCTTTTCGCTAGCCTTGACGTTCCTGCTTCATAAGAGGGTACAGATATAATATATTACGGATACAATACAGATATATTAGTAAACTGCCATTCGTGATTTGATAGTTCCTGCGAAATGCGCTAAATTCCATTCTTATTTTTCTTGTTATTTCTCTATTGCGCTGACGGTGGGTGATGGTGGTGATGGAAGTCTGAGCAGAAAAGAAGAAAAGAAAAGGGAAAAAAGATTTTATACATTTTTGATACTTCGACTTCTTCATCCATTCCTTCATTGCCGCCTTTTCTTCTTCTTTATACCGCACAGCTCAGGAGAAATGTGAGAGCATTGATGCCTATAGGAACAGGAACCGCGAAGGAATCATTCCAATAAATATCAATAGATTTTTCCATCGTTACTGAGGCTCCAGAATAAATTTTGTGCTCTGGTGTCAACTGAAGGCCCCAGGGCTAAAAGGGGCTAATTAAGGGTCCGCTGCCTATTCTAGCCTGGTCTCATTCCGTGTGTTTATCGGCGACATGCTAAAGCGATCACCATCACTCGAGTGGGCGCGAGCTCGGCTGTGGTGGGCTGCTCGAGGCGCGCCGTAGCGAACATCAGCGCGTGGAGCAGCGGCGGTCCGGTCACGAGGGGACCGATGGTCATCGGCAGCAGCCCGAGCATTCCACGGCCAAAGGCAGACACTCGCTACTCGTCTACACGGCTCACCTGGTCAACACATGGCTGGAGAACGTAAGTGGCGATGCACCGCTAGGCAGACCAGCATTAGAGCGAGCCGTACTCCTATAGATGGCCGCCGATGGCCAGACGCGTTACGATCGCGGGGAGGGGCTCTCGCCAGACGTCGACAGTGCTACTTCTCGGGATGGCTTCTGGAACCGCCCGATTCAAGCTTTGCGCTGCCCTGCAGCTTGTGCAGTGCGAGGACCTACTGGGGTTAGAAAGCAAGACTCACGTTGGCGCACAGCTGCCCTTAGTTGCTGCGCGGTGCACTCAAGCTGAGTTGTAAGATCGCTTCATCCTTCTGATGTGTTCCCAATGCCAACAATGAGTCCCTGAGACTGAGCGGGCGACATTCCTGGATGTTTCTAGCGGCTAGTGCGGTGAAGGCAGTTAGGGGGATGTGTGCCCCGTGGCGCAAAGAGCCTCTTTTGCGTTGTCTTGTGAGACGGTAAAGAATACGGGGGGGGGGGGGTCTATGCGCCTTTTGAGTACATAAGCTGTTGCTCGGTGTACATGCAGGTTGTTTCACAATGTCCGTTCAGGAGCCCCAACCGGGCCGCCAGTGCCGGTCGGTGTCCTTCGACGATGGCAAGCGGCGTGTCATCGCCACCGACCTGGATCCCGAGGTGGACCCGCTCACGCTGAAGACTTCCGTGGGCAGGCCCCCAACACCCCGGCCGCGGCTAACCGACGCAACACCTCTTCGTCGCCCAACGGCCAGTGCGACGAGTTGGGCGATGGCTGCTCGCGACCCCCCAGCGCAGCCTCGAAGGTGGGTGTCTCTGCCGCCGCCGCTTCCCTGCTGATGGAAATGGAGGTGCGCACGGGAGGCTGTTATATAAATTGGAGGATGTCTCTAATTATAAGCGCACTGTAACAGGGCCGTAGTTCGGCTCTGCTGTCGATTTTAACGTGGTCGCGATAAAAAGAGCTATTGTCGCCGCGGCATCTTTGACCATAACCGAAAAATCCACGATAATTCCCGCTGAGATGCAACGTAGAAGGTAGGTGGGCCACGGGGGTCACGTGACCTTGTGGCTTCATCACAACCGGCCCACCGGATTGTGAGAAACGCGCACCGTGGCAGGTGGCAGTTGAATCAAACATTTGTCCCGTGAGATTGCTGGGAAGGGCAACCTTGATCGCACAAGTCGCACCGGTGGCAGCACCATTGCGACAGTAGTGGTATGCTGACTTCAGAAGATCTGTTTTCCTGCCCCACTTGTTGTTGATGCGGGGTTCAGTGCGAAACCTTGTCCCCTGGAAGGTCTATGGGAAGAATGTGGTCTTCCATCTGTTGTCACTGCATATATATGCTGGCAGGAATCCTCTTGTTGCGTATGACTGAAGCGTTCCCATGTGTCTTCATTCAGTGAGCTAGCGCGCCCCACCGTGACGAGAATAAGCGCTTTGAGACCTCACACGCTGGCGGCTCCTCTGCGCAGGTATTGCCGATGGCCATGCACGAGCCGTACCCGGGCCGTCAGTGGCGGTCGGTGACCTTCGACGATGCCAAGCGGCGTGTCATCGCCACCGACCAGGATGCGGAGGTGGACACGCTGAATCTGAAGTCCATCGTGGGAAGGCCCCCGACACTCCGGCCGTCGCGAACCGACTGCTGTTGAAACTTCGTTTTTTTTTCATATTTATCCTGTGTATTTGTGTCATTTTTTAATACGCTTCGCGAGACAAAACACAGGCACCTCCCGATTGTTTATGGCCGGCAGCGGCTCCCCTCGGGCGACGGGACTCTGGGAACCCGAGGGAGAGGGCCAAAGGTTGAGACAAGCGGAGGGCTCCTCCGTCTGGAGGGGCAAGGGAAAAGGACAGAACGAGCGGGGAGCCCCAGCGATGAGCATGCAATTTCTCGAGCTCTTGCTCCCCTCCTAATGAACAGTTTGTTTCTTGCAATAAACTAATTTACGTAAACGATAACAATCTACTGTCATCAGAAACGAACTAAATCATTCGGTTTCTACAACTGTACACCACCCCTTCGTCGACCGACGGCCAGTACTACGAGTTGCGCGAGGGCTCCTCGCGGCCACCCAGGGCAGTCGCGGAGGCGGGCGCCCTTACAAAAATTTCCTTACACAATCCACAGACTGTCTATGGACTTTAGTCTAAGAAGTCTATAGACTGTCTATAGACAAATCCAGTAGACCATTCTAAATACAATCTATAGATTTTCCGCCATACACTTTTAGTAGACTTTTGTTGTCTATAGACAGTCCATAGACAAATGTCTACAGAAAGTAAATAGGTCTATAGGCAGTCTATAGACACAGGTCTATAGACAGTCTTTAGAAAATTTACAGATTTATGGCCATACACTTCCTATAGACTTCTGTCCATAGACCGTCTATAGACAAATGTCTAGTGATAGCAGACACAGGTGTATAGGCAGTCTATAGATGATCTATAGACTTATGCCATACACTTCCTGTAGATTTGTCTATAGACAAAAATCTACTGGTCCAGTAGACATAGGTCTATAGACATTCCACAGTTATATGGCCTGGCAATGCTGTAGATATTTGTCTATAGACAGTCTATAGAGCTCTGTTTAAAAAACCTTAATTGACCATTGTCTGTAGGCTGCCTACAGACAGTCTACAACTGTTCAAAAAGGTCACCACACGGTCTTCACAAATGACATGACGATCAATATACTTACAATTTATTTTATTTCCAAGCTATGCAGACAAGGAATATGCAACACATGCACCATAAGAATACACCATATAAAAATAAATGCTGAAAGTAATAGTCCGAATATAGTTTCCTCAGAAGCAATCCTGCGACCTGTTGTCTGCAGTCAGTCATCCAGGCATGTTGACCTGTACAGTGGAAGAAAAAAAATAAGAGAAACTGATAAAAAATTCCCACTCCATCTATACAAATGTGCTTTAAAAAACAAGGCATATATATCCTGGCTATCCCATTGAAGAAAGCTAGTCATGTTTTGGTTTGGTTTTATGTGGTCCAAAAACCCAAGGTGACTCAGGCCATGAGAGGCGCCGTAGTGAAAGGTTGTGGAGTAATTTCGGCCACCGGCAGTTTCTTACCGTGCACTGACATTGCATAGAACACAGGCCTCTAGCATTTTGCCTCTATCAAAACGCGACAGGCTAGACCAGGATCGAACCTGCATCATCAAGGTTGTAGTAGTAGTACAGTTTATTTGGGACAAAAAAAAATACAAAATTTGTCCTGGGTGAGAAGGCAAATGGCATTTTTGCCTGATGAGGCCATCCCACCCCTGACAGCAGTGGCAACCACTATAGGCATATTCGAACACATTTGCAGTACAGTACATCGTACAACAACCAATATGTATGGAAGCACACAAAACAAAACAAATGGACAACCCTGAGGACTGTGTGCATGCTTCTGTATATGGAATAAAAAAAGATTTACAGATTCCCAAATACAATTTACACGTACAACACACCCAAATGTCATCCATGACACAAAAGAAATTCTTTGACTTATTATTCTATTAGGTACATATGTCTTAGTGTTTTCTTTAGGTAGTGATGGGTAGATTGGTAAAAATTGAAACATGGCTGGATATTGATTCAATAAATTTGCTATTTGCGTACATAATCTCACATCACCATAGTTGGTGGGAGATCGGGGCCCCTGTATTTTATCTTCCCTAAGGAGATGTGGAGTGTGTTTCTTTTTGTACTGAACCTCAATATTTGAACGGTGTAACATATACTGCTGCACGATTTCCAGAAATAACTTATATTTGAATAGCTTACTGATCTCTAGTATGTCATAGACCTTAAAGCATGGCAAGCAATGTTCTATTTTTGGTATTTTCGAATACCACATATTGAGCTCTTTTGCAGAGGGTGCAGCTAATCAAGGTTTCTTTGTGTTGTGTCTGACGATACCAGGGAGCAGTATGTTAAACGTGAATGAAAGAGAGCATAGTAAGTTTATTGCTTCACTGGCAACCTGCTTAATATGCCAAAAACACGAGAAGTTCAATTCGGAGAGCTTCTGTGTGCGAATTCCAGAGAAACATTTCATGAATGATAACACCTAGAAAGCAAATCCTCTTAGACTGGTTGATAATGTTATTCCGGAACTTCAATTTGAACTCACTATCTGTTTTGCTACTTTTAGGCTTGAAAATCAGGTATTCCATCTTGTTTATCTTTAGGTCTAGTTTATTAAAGGTTGACTAAAAGTCTAAATAGTGAAGCCATTCATTTGCTTCCCTGTAAACGAAGCTTTCATTGCAACCTGAAAAAAAAAATACATTAGTGTCATCTGCATGTAATACCATTTCAGAGCAGCCTGGGGTGTTTACAATATCACTCATATATATCAAGAATAATATGGGGCCTAGAATGGATCCCTATGGAACTCCGTATTTAATAGTGCCTCAATCGGATTTGGTGCTCTTTATTATGGTGTATTGCTCCCTGCAAATTAAACAGCTTTCCATCAGGGCATGTGCTGTACCTTGGATTCCATAGAACGGTAGCTTTATTAATAATATATCATGATGGACAGAATCAAAGGTTTTCCTGAAATCAAGAAAGAAACCCAAAGTAAGCTTTCCTTTCTTAATGTTGTCAAGAATTTTCTGTTTAATATAAAGTAAAGCAGTTTCAGTTGCCTTATTCTTTCTGAATCCAAACTGCTTGTTTACTATCAAGTTATGCAGAGTGAGGAAATCAACAATTCTTTTGTTCATTATGTGTTCAGCAACTTTTGAAAAGACTGAAAGCACTGACATTGGTCTATAGTTGTTCGTCTTCAAAAGCACCACCTTTATGAATAGCTGGAACATGCGGAAGCTTCATTTGGTTTGGAAATATCCCTACTTGAAGTATGCAGTTGCATATATGCGTAAGGACTGGAGTTATCAGTGTGGCTACAACTTCACGGGGGAAACTTTCACATCATCGTAGGCTGATGCACAGTTGTCTTTCAGCGTCATGATTATGTTGAGGACTTCTTCGGCTCAAGTTGGAGTGAGAAATACAGCTTGAGGACATTGAACATTAATATATTGTTCACATGATAATGTACCATGAATATCATTTGAGGCACCAACTTCTACAAAGTGCATGTTGAAAAGGTTTGCAATGTTTTTGTCAGTTCAGCCCTGTGTAGCATAGCGGTAATGTCGTCTTGTGTAATAGCCTTAACTTGCAGCTTTTCTACAATCTCATTTTTTTTGCTTAGCATGTCCTCATCCTGGGTTTCAGTCAATATATGAAGCTCTAGGGTTAGACAGCGACTACGCCACTCCAAATCATCAAGGTCCGGCTTCAGCAGAGTTATATCACTACCTACGTTGTTAGATTCCAGCCCTTCAACTCACTTCGTCAGTTGTTTTGTAGTTTTCTCTTGAACAGTCAGGTGGTTCTGAAAGTCGTCAAACTTATCAGAGAGCAACTGCATTTGCGTCTCAAATGCATCAAACTTTTTTGACAAAGGCAAAAGAGCATCAAGCTTCGTTTCAGTCTGCAGTAATCTGAGTATCACATCGGATTCATGCTTCGGATTTTCTGTGGTGCTTGTGCCGTTGTGGTTGCCTCGACAAGAGTCACATTTCCATGCTTTCTTTTTGGCTTCGTGCTTAGCATTGAAAGATTCTTCTGTTATTCCCGCACATGCACCACGATGAAAATTAAATTTGCACTCTTAGCATGTTGCAAAGGTGCTATCAGTGAGTGGAAGACGGATGTCAAGCACAACAACGAGCTATAGTATGCTCAGATCTTGTACAAAAAACTCATCTACTTAGGGGCAGCGACGACATAAAAGGAAAACAAAATCACATTCAGTGAGGCATAATTATGCACAAACCTGCACAAAGGCAGAGACTGTTACATGATGCTCGCAGTTACGGTCACCACTGCCAAGTGAGGTCCCAGTGGAAGTAATCTTCTTTTATAGCCCACAGTGAACCGTTGATGCTGTGCCGGATTTCCGTGTGACACCGACAACCACGCCTTCCTGGTACGCTGCTCGAGACTACCGTCCGTCTTCAGGGCACGTGCGATGACCAGTGAGATGTACGGCTGCACAGTGGGTAATCTGCACAAAGGCAGAGACTGTTATGTGATGCTCGCAGTTATCATCGCTACTTTGCAGTGGTGACGATAACTTGACGTAGCTTTACATAACATAACTGACGACTTGGCATAACTTGAGCACCTGAAGAACACGATAACCACTGAGCCATCACGCCGGATTCATCATTTCAGTAAATATGCATGACAAATTCTATGTGGCTGTCATAAAACATTGTAACTAATATCCACATTCCGTGCAGCACTCTACCTCTACACTAAATAGCTATTGCGAATACTGACCTCTGTATGCATTCCCTTTACATTAATTGGAATAGAATGCTTAGAAAACTTGTGCCACTTATCATTGACTCGCTACGAGCTGTTGAGAATGCTGCTCCATAAAACGTACATTCAGTGCTCCTTGCAAAAGAATCCCAACTGGAGAATATTCAAGCATTTATTCTTATACCCGCTATTGAACAAGCGCTTCAAAATACCCTGCATGAAGCCTGGTACGTACGCCGATACTGAAACAGGCACAAGCCATGCAAAAGCTACCAGGCAGACTGCGAACCAGTTCACCACGGTTTTGCGCCCACAACTTGAAACACTAAGACGAAACAGCATACTCATACACCAGAGTGGGCTCTTTGGAACCAGTGGGTTACAGCGCTTCCATGCCGTGCTGATTATGCAGAAAAACTCAAACAGCACATAGTGGCTGCAGCAGCGCCATTTCAGAACCATACGTGAGCTTCAGACGACAAGCTCATTATTGTAATGATGAAATACCATTTCAAATTGAGTTTTTACTTCAAGTGCAGCCTGGACAGAGCAGTAAAAAGGAGACACTTGCATGCAGGTACCCTAACCTAACGCTGATAGAAAAATCAACGAAAGCAACGAACACGCTCAAAGTAAGAATTATTTCATTGAAACAATTAACGTGTTCATCAAAAGGCGCAGCCATAATAAAACAGCGCGAGCAGAATTGCATTCGCGGCGCAAATAAGCGCCAAGTTACATTGGCGTTTTTGTAATGTAGCAGTGTGAGATCAGAAACGCATACTCTGCCTCTCGCACAATTGGTACTGGAGAAATTTGTGCACGCGTAAGCGGGGTTTATGAATGAGCCTCTCGGAACGAAATGTAAGCCATCTCTTGTCGAGGCGACTTTTACTCAGCTTTCGAAATGAATTGCCCGCAGGCCAGCGGCGGCGGCCAACCGCTCGGATAACAGGGATGGACGAATCCATACGTGTGCAACGAAAGGAGAGACGGGATGCAGCTCGTAGGTTCTTCGCGGTGTTTGTACACACTCGCGATTTGCGCCGGCAACCACTTTTATTTCAACCATCACTCTATTAGCATTCCTCCACCGCCGCATCACTACATCTTTGACAAACGCCTCGAGCTCTAGTCAATAGCGTTACAAAACATATTTGGTGAAACGTCGCTGCCCACGACGCGCACCGAGTGAGCGGCTACAACAAACAAGCAATTAATGCACACCTCTCAATGAACATCACTCCATGGTCCCGACAGGCGATAACACAAAGAATAAAAAATAAATGTAATCCACCTCTGAACTTGATTGTGCGTTTGCGAAGATGCCAAGTAAATCGTGCTCACACGGCTCTAACGCATAGTTTCATTTCGGCCTTCACTCACGGGCTAAGCGATATTTCTGGCTGTGCACCTACCTTTCAGCACGGAAAAGCCAGTAGAGAGCTCGCGAGGATGTCTTACCGTCCCGGGTTTCGCACCGAGTGCCTTTCCGCGCGCCAGGAAAGACATAGCGGCACAGACGAAAGCGCATTATTCGAGAACATGGCGGGTGCCGCTGCTCACACAAACGTGCTTACAAACGTGGATAGGAAGTTTGTCGCTGCGCACATAATCTGCTCTGCACACACAGCACTGCTTAGAGTGGCTAAGGAGACCGGATGAATAAAAATAATCGTGTAGACTTACCGTAAGTGGACGATTAAGTTGAATTTCAATCAAAACTTAATCCACGAGAGACAACGCCGCCGACGCCGACACACCGGCGTGCCGGCGTACACAGTTGTTTGCTGCCCGGATGATTTTCCGCCGCCCACGGGCAAAATGGTAAAAAGTGAAACAGAAACCAATTTCAAGTTCATGTCTATATTGGTTGCACTCTTGCCAAGTGTAGCTTGCTCTAGCATCCAAGAACACAAAGGGCCATTGGTTTAAAGCATAAATTCTCCACTCGCGCTTTAAAAAGCTTATTACTTTCGCGAAAACCGAAACCTTACAACTTTGTCCATGTGCGCCGTATCTCCCATCGAATAGGATGTGGCGCCCTTTTCAAATAATTATAATGGTGCATAGCATAACGTCTTTGCACGGATCGTCTGCATTCTGCCTTTTCTGACGAATGAAATGTTTCCCCCATCCAATAACGTCTTTTTGGCGTGTGCTCGTGTTTTGAAAACCGGTATGGACAACAGCGTGTTATCGCCTCCGATGCAGCAGGTGTACGGCGAAGAACGAAAATATACTGGGTTTCTGATTGCTGAGTCGCAGCACTTTTTCACGTGAATGCAAACTGCAAAAGTATAAATGGCATATCTTAATTCCGCAGAGAACCATGATCTTTGAGTCCCTTCGAATCATGTTTCTGAGAGATGGGCACATCCTTGAATTCTCACCCCCGTTATTCCCCCTTATTTTACAGGAGGTTTTAAGGAGAAATAAATGTAGTCACTGATGAAATGCTTCTTAATTTATGCGCGTTGGACAGTAACGATAGAACGTGTAATGGTATATTCTCGAGCGATTCCTTTAAGGGAGAGTGTGTTCGTTTGATGTAGTACAGTTTGCAGCAGCCTTACTTCAGAAATGGGTGCCTTTCATCGCTCTACCTGTCAGCATTAAAGATTATTGAATTATATTCTCAATATACGTCGCGGTTTAAGAAAAATTAGCTCTTCAAAGCTTCTAAAAACAATATACATGAAGATATTGCATTGCCGTTGGACAATATTTTTTTTTATCCCTGACATAGCAAAGGAAGCGGAGGACTTTGACATTAGTTGCGGTCACCCGATGCAGTTTGGTTCGTGGGGGTTTAACGTCCCCAGCCAACTCAGGGAATGAGGGATGCCGTAGTGAAGGGCTCCGGAAATTTCGACCGCCTGGGGTTCTTTAACGTGCACTGACATCGCACACTACACGGGCCTCAGGAATTTCGCCTCCATCGAAATTCGACCGCCGCGGCTGGCAACGAATCCGCGTCTTTCGGGTCAGCAGCCGAGCGCCATAACCACTTAACCACCGCGGCGGCCCGATGCAGTTCTACTCAGCATGCAGTGCGAAAAGAAATGGATATTTTATGGACTTAGTCGAAAGGCAGTGTATACATTGTTAGATAAAATTAGGATTGTTAAAAACAATAGGCAATAGGTCTATAGACAATAGTCATTACGTAGTCTAAAGATTGTCTATAGACGATAAGAAATTAAGGCGGTTGAGAGATTTTGGTCTATAAATTGTCTGTAGGTCGTCTATAGACAAATGGCTGCTAAGCCGGTTATAGACTAGTCTATAGATGGTTTATAGATTGTCTATAAACAAAAGGAAATTATGGCGGTTATAGGCATTAGTCTATAGATGGTGTATAGATTGTCTATGGAGAAAAGGAAATAAGGCAGGTATCGACTTTAGTCTGTAGAAAATCTATTGACTGCCTATAGGCAAAGGAAAATTATGTTTACTATAGACTTTTTATGCACAAAAGGAAATGAGGCAGTTATAGGCTTCAATCTATAGATAATCTATTGACCGTCTATAGACAAAGAAAACTTGTCTGTTACAGACTAGTCTACAGATATTCTATGGACCATCTATAGACAGAACAAAATTAAGGCGGTTATAGACTTTACTTTATAGATAGTCTATTGACCACTTATAGACGGAAGGAGATTAAGGTTGTTATACACTTTAGTCTATAGATAATCTATTGACTGAATATAGAGAAAGGAAAATTGTCTGTTATGGACTTGCATCTATAGATGATCTATAGACATTCTATGGACAAAAGGAAGTAAGGCGGTTATAGACTTTAGTCTATAGATAATCTATTGACCGTCTGTAGACAAAAGAAAATTATATTTGGTATAGACTTTAGTCCATAGATAGTCTATGGACCATCTATAGATAGAAGGAAATTGATGCGGTTATAGACTTCAGTCTATAAGTAGTCTATGGACCATCTACAGACAAAAGGAAATTAGGAAGGTTATAGACTTTAGTCTAATGAGCATCTATACAGTGTCTATTTAAAACAATAGTCTAAAGGGCGTCTATAGTGTCTATAAAAAGTCTATAGACAGTCTGTAGAACATTTTCATAAGGGCGTCTCGTCCGCCGCCACCGCCAAACAGCCTGCATGTGTATCCATCTCTAATTGTAAATAATACTTGATGCCAGCAGGCACGCTGTCGCAATAAAAACAAAAGCCGGCCATGAGGAGCTCGCCTCTGTGGGTGCGGAAGAGTGAGCGCGACGAAACGCACTGAGAGAAAAGAACGGCGGAAAACAGTAAAGTCATTTCATTCTGTCAGGAGGAGGAGAAAACTTTATTCTAGTCTGCGGCTTTGTGGCATCTTCAGAGATGTTCTATCCTTGGGTGTGTACCCAGGAGTCTCCTCTGTCGAGCTCGGCCAGTTCTAATCAATGGTCGGTTGCCCTCAGTCCAGGACTCCCCTGGCCACTGCCGCCCATTGATCTCGCTGTACCAGACCTTGTTGTTCTTCACAGCGGTCGCTGGAAAGCAGTTTCTCCCATTCGTCCGGACTCGGGTTTTGTATTTTGGGGACCCACGTCTATGTTTTGGCATCTGTTGAAGTTTCCTGTACCACTCCACCATAATGGGGTGATTGACTAAAGGTAGACTCAGGGCATCAAAAAATAAGCGTGGTACACGTGTGAATATGGTGAGTACGGGAATTATTACTCCTTTTCGTCCACTTGAGTGCAGCCATACGGCTACAAATGGGAGCTAGTAGGGAATTTTAGCTTCGCGTAGACAGACACCGGTTTACCGGACGCCGGCTGCGCACGCGGAGTGCCCCGCCTAACCGCACCGCTGTGACTGCGTGCGCGTGTGCATCTAGCG
The DNA here is from genome assembly GCF_052857255.1 of Amblyomma americanum. NCBI lineage: Eukaryota > Metazoa > Arthropoda > Arachnida > Ixodida > Ixodidae > Amblyomma > Amblyomma americanum. Next base: position 119,534,374 of record NC_135497.1, on the reverse strand, counting down.
GCCTCTATTAATGCGACAGCATCAGCTGTAACCACACCAAAATCCCGGGGATATCTGGTGTCAGGAAAGTCGCTGATTGGTTGAGGGAGCTCACGTGACTTTGTGATGTCATCACAACAGACCACCAGGTTGTGAGCAACCAAGGAAGAGAATCGAAATTAAAATTAAAAAAAGTGATATATGGGAATGTCAGCACCGTCTACGACCTGCTACTGCTTCTTGCAGTGCGAATATCGCAGATGATGGGCCGACAATTGCAAAGAAACTGACGCAATCACGCACAAAAGTTGCAAAAGAAGCGACAATTGTGAAATATAATGCTTTCACATACCGCTCTTTAGTGAGTGAGGCGTCACCGTAGCTTCTTGCTTTAGTTTATAACCGTGTGGCTTGCTGGAGAAGGAATAATAACGAGTGATCATTAATGCGGCAGAAGTGACATATGTGCTATCATGAGACTCTAACCTACCCGTTGAGACAGGAGACAATAACGAATATAAAGAAAAACAGAACGGGAGAACTACTCATCAAAAAGGATAACTTCATCTAACTTCATTCGCTGAGAAGCCAGAAGATATAAGGAAAACCGAAACATGCGCAGAACCAAGACCACACACAATCAACAAGCCCGTTCAACATACGAAATCTCGGTCCTAAAAAGGGTTACAAAGATATCACTAAAACAACCTTTTCCTATCTTACATGATCTGGTGGGGCCAGAATTGCACATGTCGATAACGTGGCAAAGAGCAACCTCTACGCATTTAATCCCATAATCATCTTGATCAGTCCGACCACATTCACTGCAGGACAAAGGGCACTCCCCATATCTCTTAATCCTGGCCTGTGTCAGCCACTGTCACCTTATTCCCGCAAACTTGTTAATCTCGTCCGCCCACCCAACTTTCCGTCGCCTCCTGCTACGCCTGACTTCTCTTGGAATCCTGTACGTCACCCTCAAGGACCATCGGTTATCTTGACTTGGCATTACCCTGGCCAGGCCAATTTCTTCTTTTAATTTCGGTTAGGTAATCATTAGACTGGGTTTATTCCTCACCCGTTCTGCTCTCTTCCTGTCTCTTAACTACACCTATCATTACACCTGTCCCTTTTCTTTTAATAGCTCGCTGCGATGTCCTCAGTTTAAGTTGAACCCTTTTCGCTAGCCTTGACGTTCCTGCTTCATAAGAGGGTACAGATATAATATATTACGGATACAATACAGATATATTAGTAAACTGCCATTCGTGATTTGATAGTTCCTGCGAAATGCGCTAAATTCCATTCTTATTTTTCTTGTTATTTCTCTATGGCGCTGACGGTGGGTGATGGTGGTGATGGAAGTCTGAGCAGAAAAGAAGAAAAGAAAAGGGAAAAAAGATTTTATACATTTTTGATACTTCGACCTTCTTCATCCATTCCTTCATTGCCGCCTTTTCTTCTTCTTTATACCGCACAGCTCAGGAGAAATGTAGAGAGCATTGATGCCTATAGGAACAGGAACCGCGAAGGAATCATTCCAATAAATATCAATAGATTTTTCCATCGTTACTGAGGCTCCAGAATAAATTTTGTGCTCTGGTGTCAACTGAAGGCCCCAGGGCTAAAAGGGGCTAATTAAGGGTCCGCTGCCTATTCTAGCCTGGTCTCATTCCGTGTGTTTATCGGCGACATGCTAAAGCGATCACCATCACTCGAGTGGGCGCGAGCTCGGCTGTGGTGGGCTGCTCGAGGCGCGCCGTAGCGAACATCAGCGCGTGGAGCAGCGGCGGTCCGGTCACGAGGGGGACCGATGGTCATCGGCAGCAGCCCGAGCATTCCCACGGCCAAAGTCAGACACTCGCTACTCGTCTATACGGCTCACCTGGTCAACACATGGCTGGAGAACGTAAGTGGCGATGCACCGCTAGGCAGACCAGCATTAGAGCGAGCCGTACTCCTATAGATGGCCGCCGATGGCCAGACGCGTTACGATCGCGGGGAGGGGGCTCTCGCCAGACGTCCGACAGTGCTACTTCTCGGGATGGCTTCTGGAACCGCCCGATTCAAGCTTTGCGCTGCCCTGCAGCTTGTGCAGTGCGAGGACCTACTGGGGTTAGAAAGCAAGACTCACGTTGGCGCACAGCTGCCCTTAGTTGCTGCGCGGTGCACTCAAGCTGAGTTGTAAGCTGAGTTGTAAGATCGCTTCATCTTCTGATGTGTTCCCAATGCCAACAATGAGTCCCTGAGACTGAGCGGCGACATTCCTGGAAGTTTCTAGCGGCTAGTGCGGTGAAGGCAGTTAGGGGGATGTGTGCCCGTGGCGCAAAGAGCCTCTTTTGCATTGCCTTGTGAGACGGTAAAGAATACGGGGGGGGGGGGTCTATGCGCCTTTTGAGTACATAAGCTGTTGCTCGGTGTACATGCAGGGTTGTTTCACAATGTCCGTTCAGGAGCCCAACCGGGCCGCCAGTGCCGGTCGGTGTCCTTCGACGATGGCAAGCGGCGTGTCATCGCCACCGACCTGGACCCCGAGGTGGAGCCGCTCACGCTGAAGACTTCCGTGGGCAGGCCCCCAACACCCCGGCCGCGGCTAACCGACGCAACACCTCTTCGTCGCCCAACGGCCAGTGCGACGAGTTGGGCGATGGCTGCTCGCGACCCCCCAGCGCAGCCTCGAAGGTGGGTGTCTCTGCCGCCGCCGCTTCCCTGCTGATGGAAATGGAGGTGCGCACGGGAGGCTGTTATATAAATTGGAGGATGTCTCTAATTATAAGCGCACTGTAACAGGGCCGTAGTTCGGCTCTGCTGTCGATTTTAACGTGGTCGCGATAAAAAGAGCTATTGTCGCCCGCGGCATCTTTGACCATAACCGAAAATCCACGATAATTCCCGCTGAGATGCAACGTAGAAGGTAGGTGGGCCACGGGGGTCACGTGACCTTGTGGCTCATCACAACCGGCCCACCGGATTGTGAGAAACGCGCACCGTGGCAGGTGGCAGTTGAATCAAACATTTGTCCCGTGAGATTGCTGGAAGGGCAACCTTGATCGCACAAGTCGCACCGGTGGCAGCACCATTGCGACAGTAGTGGTATGATGACTTCCGAAGATCTGTTTCCTGCCCCACTTGTTGTTGATGCGGGGTTCAGTGCGAAACCTTGTCCCCTGGAAGGTCTATGGAAGAATGTGGTCTTCCATCTGTTGTCACTGCATATATATGCTGGCAGGAATCTCTTGTTGCGTATGACTGAAGCGTTCCCATGTGTCTTCATTCAGTGAGCTAGCGCGCCCCACCGTGACGAGAATAAGCGCTTTGAGACCTCACACGCTGGCGGCTCCTCTGCGCAGGTATTGCCGATGGCCATGCACGAGCCGTACCCGGGCCGTCAGTGGCGGTCGGTGACCTTCGACGATGCCAAGCGGCGTGTCATCGCCACCGACCAGGATGCGGAGGTGGACACGCTGAATCTGAAGTCCATCGTGGAAGGCCCCCGACACTCCGGCCGTCGCGAACCGACTGCTGTTGAAACTTCGTTTTCTTTTCATATTTATCCTGTGTATTTGTGTCATTTTTTAATACGCTTCGCGAGACAAAACACAGGCACCTCCCGATTGTTTATGGCCGGCAGCGGCTCCCCTCGGCGACGGGACTCTGGGAACCCGAGGGAGAGGGCCAAAGGTTGAGACAAGCGGAGAGCTCCTCCGTATGGAGGGGCAAGGGAAAAGGACAGAACGAGCGGGGAGCCCCAGCGATGAGCATGCAATTTCTCGAGCTCTTGCTCCCCTCCTAATGAACAGTTTGTTTCTTGCAATAAACTAATTTACGTAAACGATAACAATCTACTGTCATCAGAAACGAACTAAATCATTCGGTTTCTACAACTGTACACCACCCCTTCGTCGACCGACGGCCAGTACTACGAGTTGCGCGAGGGCTCCTCGCGGCAACCCAGGGCAGTCGCGGAGGCGGGCGCCCTTACAAAAATTTCTTTACACAATCCACAGACTGTCTATGGACTTTAGTCTAAGAAGTCTATAGACGGTCTATAGACAAATCCAGTAGACCATTCTAAATACAATCTATAGATTTTTCGCCATACACTTTCAGTAGACTTTTGTTGTGTATAGACAGTCCCATAGATAAATGTCTACAGAAGGTAAATAGGTCTATAGGCAGTCTATAAACACAGGTCTATAGACAGTCTTTAGAAAATTTATAGATTTATGGCCATACACTTCCTATAGACTTCTGTCCATAGACCGTCTATAGACAAATGTCTAGTGATAACAGACACACGTCTATAGGCAGTCTATAGATGATCTATAGACTTATGCCATACACTTCCTGTATATTTGTCTATAGACAAAAATCTACTGGTCCAGTAGACATAGGTCTATAGACTGTCTATAGACATTCCACAGTTATATGGCCTGGCAATGCTGTAGATATTTGTCTATAGACAGTCTATAGAGCTCTGTCTAAAAAAACCTTAATTGACCATTGTCTGTAGGCTGCCTACAGACAGTCTACCACTGTTCAAAAAGGTCACCACACGGTCTTCACAAATGACATGACGATCAATATACTTACAATTTATTTTATTTCCAAGCTATGCAGGCAAGGAATATGCAACACATGCACCATAAGAATACACCACATAAAAATAAATGCTGAAAGTAATAGTCCGAATATAGTTTCCTCAGAAGCAATCCAGCGACCTGTTGTCTGCAGTCAGTCATCCGGGCATGTTGACCTGTACAGTGGAAGAAAAAAAATAAGAGAAACTGAAAAAAAATTCCCACTCCATCTCTACAAATGTGCTTTAAAAAACAAGGCATATATATCCTGGCTATCCCATTGAAGAAAGCTAGTCATGCTTTGGTTTGGTTTTATGTGGTCCAAAAAACCCAAGGTGACTCAGGCCATGAGAGGCGCCGTAGTGAAAGGTTGTGGAGTAATTTCGGCCACCGGCGGTTTCTTACCGTGCACTGACATTGCATAGAACACAGGCCTCTAGCATTTTGCCTCTATCAAAACGCGACAGGCTAGACCAGGATCGAACCTGCATCATCCAGGTTGTGGTAGTAGTACAGTTTATTTGGGACAAAAAAAATACAAAATTTGTCCTGGGTGAGAAGGCAAATGGCATTTTTGCCTGATGAGGCCATCCCACCCCTGACAGCAGTGGCAACCACTATAGGCATATTCGAACACATTTGCAGTACAGTACATCGTACAACAACCAATATGTATGGAAGCACACAAAACAAAACAAATGGACAACCCTGAGGACTGTGTGCATGCTTCTGTATATGGAAAAAAAAGATTTACAGATTCCCAAATACAATTTACACGTACAACACACCCAAATGTCATCCATGACACAAAAGAAATTCTTTGACTTATTATTCCATTAGGTACATATGTCTTAGTGTTTTCTTTAGGTAGTGATGGGTAGATTGGTAAAAATTGAAACATGGCTGGATATTGATTCAATAAATTTGCTATTTGCATACATAATCTCACATCACCATAGTTGGTGGGAGATCGGGGCCCCTATATTTTATCTTCCCTAAGGAGATGTGGAGTGTGTTTCTTTTTGTACTGAACCTCAATATTTGAATGGTGTAACATATACTGCTGCACGATTTCCAGAAATAACTTATATTTGAATAGCTTACTGATCTCTAGTATGTCATAGACCTTAAAGCATGGGAAGCAATGTTCTATTTTTGGTATTTTCGAATACCACATATTGAGCTCTTTTGCAGAGGGTGCAGCTAATCAAGGTTTCTTTGTGTTGTGTCTGACGATACCAGGGAGCAGTATGTTAAACGTGAATGAAAGAGAGCATAGTAAGTTTATTGCTTCACTGGCAACCTGCTTAATATGCCAAAAACACGTGAAGTTCAATTCGGAGAGCTTCTGTGTGCGAATTCCAGAGAAACATTTCATGAATGATAACACCTAGAAAGCAAATCCTCTTAGACTGGTTGATAATGTTATTCCGGAACTTCAATTTGAACTCACTATCTGTTTTGCTACTTTTAGGCTTGAAAATCAGGTATTCCATCTTGTTTATCTTTAGGTCTAGTTTATTAAAGGTTGACTAAAAGTCTAAATAGTGAAGCCATTCATTTGCTTCCCTGTAAACGAAGCTTTCATTGCAACCTGAAAAAAAAAATACATTAGTGTCATCTGCATGTAATACCATTTCAGAGCAGCCTGGGGTGTTTACAATATCACTCATATATATCAAGAATAATATGGGGCCTAGAATGGATCCCTATGGAACTCCGTATTTAATAGTGCCTCAATCGGATTTGGTGCTCTTTATTATGGTGTATTGCTCCCTGAAAATTAAACAGCTTTCCATCAGGGCATGTGCTGTACCTTGGATTCCATAGAACGGTAGCTTTATTAATAATATATCATGATGGACAGAATCAAAGGTTTTCCTGAAATCAAGAAAGAAACCCAAAGTAAGCTTTCCTTTCTTAATGTTGTCAAGAATTTTCTGTTTAATATAAAGTAAAGCAGTTTCAGTTGCCTTATTCTTTCTGAATCCAAACTGCTTGTTTACTATCAAGTTATGCAGAGTGAGGAAATCAACAATTCTTTTGTTCATTATGTGTTCAGCAACTTTTGAAAAGACTGAAAGCACTGACATTGGTCTATAGTTGTTCGTCTTCAAAAGCACCACCTTTATGAATAGCTGGAACATGCGGAAGCTTCATTTGGTTTGGAAATATCCCTACTTGAAGTACGCAGTTGCATATATGCGTAAGGACTGGAGTTATCAGTGTGGCTACAACTTCACGGGGGAACTTTCACATCATCGTAGGCTGATGCACAGTTGTCCTTCAGCGTCATGATTATGTTGAGGACTTCTTCGGCTCAAGTTGGAGTGAGAAATACAGCTTGAGGACATTGAACATTAATATATTGTTCACATGATAATGTACCATGAATATCATTTGAGGCACCAACTTCTACAAAGTGCATGTTGAAAAGGTTTGCAATGTTTTTGTCAGTTCAGCCCTGTGTAGCATAGCGGTAACGTCATCTTGTGTAATAACCTTAACTTGCAGCTTTTCTACAATCTCATTTTTTTTGCTTAGCATGTCCTCATCCTGGGTTTCAGTCAATATATGAAGCTCTAGGGTTAGACAGCGACTACGCCACTCCAAATCATCAAGGTCCGGCTTCCGCTGAGTTATATCACTACCTACGTTGTTAGATTCCAGCCCTTCAACTCACTACGTCAGTTGTTTTGTAGTTTTTTCTTGAACAGTCAGGTGGTTCTGAAAGTCGTCAAACTTATCAGAGAGCAACTGCATTTGCGTCTCAAATGCATCAAACTTTTTTGACAAAGGCAAAAGAGCATCAAGCTTCGTTTCAGTCTGCAGTAATCTGAGTATCACATCGGAATCATGCTTCGGATTTTCTGTGGTGCTTGTGCCGTTGTGGTTGCCTCGAAAAGAGTCACATTTCCATGCTTTCTTTTTGGCTTCGTGCTTAGCATTGAAAGATTCTTCTGTTATTCCCGCACATGCACCACGATGAAAATTAAATTTGCACTCTTAGCATGTTGCAAAGATGCTATCAGTGAGTGGAAGACGGACGTCAAGCACAACAATTAGCTATAGTATGCTCAGATCTTGTACAAAAAACTCATCTACTTAGGGGCAGCGACGACATAAAAGGAAAACAAAATCACATTCAGTGAGGCATAATTATGCACAAACCTGCACAAAGGCAGAGACTGTTACATGATGCTCGCAGTTACGGTCACCACTGCCAAGTGAGGTCCCAGTGGAAGTAATCTTCTTTTATAGCCCACAGTGAACCGTTGATGCTGTGCCGGATTTCCGTGTGACACCGACAACCACGCCTTCCTGGTACGCTGCTCGAGACTACCGTCCGTCTTCAGGGCACGTGCGATGACCAGTGAGATGTACGGCTGCACAGTGGGTAATCTGCACAAAGGCAGAGACTGTTATGTGATGCTCGCAGTTATCATCGCTACTTTGCAGTGGTGACGATAACTTGACGTAGCTTTACATAACATAACTGACGACTTGGCATAACTTGAGCACCTGAAGAACACGATTACCACTGAGCCATCACGCCGGATTCATCATTTCAGTAAATATGCATGACAAATTCTATGTGGCTGTCATAAAACATTGTAACTAATATCCACATTCCGTGCAGCACTCTACCTCTACACTAAATAGCTATTGCGAATACTGACCTCTGTATGCATTCCCTTTACATTAATTGGAATAGAATACTTAGAAAACTTGTGCCACTTATCATTGACTCGCTACGAGCTGTTGAGAATGCTGCTCCATAAAACGTACATTCAGTGCTCCTTGCAAAAGAATCCCAACTGGAGAATATTCAAGCATTTATTCTTATACCCGCTATTGAACAAGCGCTTCAAAATACCCTGCATGAAGCCTGGTACGTACGCCGATACTGAAACAGGCACAAGCCATGCAAAACCTACCAGGCAGACTGCGAACCAGTTCACCACGGTTTTGCGCCCACAACTTGAAACACTAAGACGAAACAGCATACTCATACACCAGAGTGGGCTCTTTGGAACAAGTGGGTTACAGCGCTTCCATGCCGTGCTGATTATGCAGAAAAACTCACAGCACATAGTGGCTGCAGCAGCGCCATTTCAGAACCATACGTGAGCTTCAGACGACAAGCTCATTATTGTAATGATGAAATACCATTTCAAATTGAGTTTTTACTTCAAGTGCAGCCTGGACAGAGCAGTAAAAAGGAGACACTTGCATGCAGGTACCCTAACCTAACGCTGATAGAAAAATCAACGAAAGCAACGAACACGCTCAAAGCAAGAATTATTTCATTGAAACAATTAACGTGTTCATCAAAAGGCGCAGCCATAATAAAACAGCGCGAGCAGAATTGCATTCGCGGCGCAAATAAGCGCCAAGTTACATTGGCGTTTTTGTAATGTAGCAGTGTGAGATCAGAAACGCATACTCTGCCTCACGCACAATTGGTACTGGAGAAATTTGTGCACGCGTAAGCGGGGTTTATGAACGAGCCTCTCGGAACGAAATGTAAGCCATCTCTTGTCGAGGCGACTTTTACTCAGCTTTCGAAATGAATTGCCCGCAGGCCAGCGGCGGCGGCCAACCGCTCGGATAACAGGGATGGACGAATCCATACGTGTGCAACGAAAGGGGAGACGGGATGCAGCTCGTAGGTTCTTCGCGGTGTTTGTACACACTCGCGATTTGCGCCGGCAACCACTTTTATTTCAACCAGCACTCTATTATCATTCCTCCACCGCCGCTTCACTACATCTTTGACAAACGCCTCGAGCTCTAGTCAATAGCGTTACAAAACATATTTGGTGAAACGTCGCTGCCCACGACGCGCACCGAGTGAGCGGCTACAACAAACAAGCAATTAATGCACACCTCTCAATGAACATCACTCCATGGTCCCGACAGGCGATAACACAAATAATAAAAAATAAATGTAATCCACCTCTGAACTTGATTGTGCGTTTGCGAAGATGCCAAGTAAATCGTGCTCACACGGCTCTAACGCATAGTTTCATTTCGGCCTTCACTCACGGGCTAAGCGATATTTCTGGCTGTGAACCTACATTTCAGCACGGAAAAGCCAGTAGAGAGCTCGCGAGGATGTCTTACCGTCCCGGGTTTCGCACCGAGTGCCTTTCCGCGCGCAAGGAAAGACATAGCGGCACAGACGTAAGCGCATTATTCGAGAACATGGCGGGTGCCGCTGCTCACACAAACGTGCTTACAAACGTGGATAGGAAGTTTGTCGCTGCGCACATAATCTGCTCTGCACACACAGCACTGCTTAGAGTGGCTGAGGAGACCGGATGAATAAAAATAATCGTGTAGGCTTACCGTAAGTGGACGATTAAGTTGAATTTCAATCAAAACTTAATCCACGAGAGACAACGCCGCCGACGCCGACACACCGGCGTACACAGTTGTTTGCTGCCCGGATGATTTTCCGCCGCCTCCGGGCAAAATGGTAAAAAGTGAAACAGAAACCAATTTCACTGTCATGTCTATATTGGTTGCACTCTTGCCAAGTGTAGCTTGCTCTAGCATCCAAGAACACAAAGGGGCATTGGTTTAAAGCATAAATTCTCCACTCGCGCTTTAAAAACCTTATTACTTTCGCGAAAACCGAAACCTTACAACCTTGTCCATGCGCGCCGCATCTCCCTTCGAATAGTATGTGGCGCACTTTTCAAATAATTATAATAGTGCATAGCATAACGTCTTTGCACGGATCGTCTGCATTCTGCCTTTTCTGACGAATGAAATGTTTTCCCAATCCAATAACGTCTTTTTGGCGTGTGCTCGTGTTTGGAAAACCGGTATGGACAACAGCGTGTTATCGCCTCCGATGCAGCAGGTGTACGGCGAAGAACGAAAATATACTGGGTTTCTGATTGTTGAGTCGCAGCACTTTATCACATGAATGCAAACTGCAAAGGTATAAATGGCATATCTTAATTCCGCAGAGAACCATGATCTTTGAGTCTCTTCTAATCATGTTTCTGAGAGATGGGCACATCCTTGAATTCTCACCCCCGTTATTCCCCCTTATTTTGCAGGAGGTTTTAAGGAGAAATAAATGTAGTCACTGATGAAATGCTTCTTAATTTATGCGCGTTGGACAGTAACGATAGAACGATGTAATCGTATATTCTCGAGCGATTCCTTTAAGGGAGAGTGTGTTCGTTTGATGTAGTACAGTTTGCAGCAGCCTTACTTCAGAAATGGGTGCCTTTCCTCGCTCTACCTGTCAGCATTAAAGATTATTGAATTATATTCTCAATATACGTCGCGGTTTAAGGAAAATTAGCTCTTCAAAGCTTCTAAAAACAATATACATGAAGATATTGCATTGCCGTTGGACAATATTTTTTTTTATCCCTGAAATAGCAAAGGAAGCGGAGGACTTTGACAATAGTTGCGGTCACCCGATGCAGTTTGGTTCGTGGGGGTTTAACGTCCCAAGCAAACTCAGGGAATGAGGGATGCCGTAGTGAAGGGCTCCGGAAATTTCGACCGCCTGGGGTTCTTTAACGTGCACTGACATCGCACACTACACGGGCCTCAGGAATTTCGCCTCCATCGAAATTCGACCACCGCGGCTGGCAACGAATCCGCGTCCTTCGGGTCAGCAGCCGAGCGCCATAACCACTTAACCACCGCGGCGGCCCGATGCAGTTCTACTCAGCATGCAGTGCGAAAAGAAATGGATATTTTATGGACTTAGTCGAAAGGCAGTGTATACATTGTTAGATAAAATTAGGATTGTTATAAACAATAGGCAATATGTCTATAGACAATAGTCTATACGTAGTCTAAAGATTGTCTATAGACGATAAGAAATTAAGGCGGTTGAGAGATTTTGGTCTATAAATTGTCTGTAGGTCGTCTATAGACAAATGGCTGCTAAGCCGGTTATAGACTAGTCTATAGATGGTTTATAGATTGTCTATAAACAAAAGGAAATTATGGCGGTTATAGGCATTAGTCTATAGATGGTGTATAGATTGTCTATGGAGAAAAGGAAATAAGGCAGGTATCAACTTTAGTCTGTAGAAAATCTATTGTCTGCCTATAGACAAAGGAAAATTATGTTTACTATAGACTTTGGTCTATAAATGGTCTATAGACTTTTTATGCACAAAAGGAAATGAGGCAGTTATAGGCTTCAATCTATAGATAATCTATTGACCGTCTATAGACAAAGAAAACTTGTCTGTTACAGACTAGCCTACAGATATTCTATGGACCATCTATAGACAGAACAAAATTAAGGCGGTTATAGACTTTACTCTATAGATAGTCTATTGACCACTTATAGACGGAAGGAGATTAAGGTTGTTATACACTTTAGTCTATAGACAATCTATTGACTGAATATAGAGAAAGGAAAATTGTCTGTTATGGACTTGCGTCTATAGATGATCTATAGACATTCTATGGACAAAAGGAAGTAAGGCGGTTATAGACTTTAGTTTATAGATAATGTATTGACCGTCTGTAGACAAAGGAAAATTATATTTGGTGTAGAATTTAGTCTATAGATAGTCTATGGACCATCTATAGACAAAAGGAAATTAGGAAGGTTATAGACTTTAGTCGATTGAGCATCTATACAGTGTCTATTGAAAACAATAGTCTAAAGGGCGTCTATAGTGTCTATAAAAATCTATAGACAGTCTATAGAACATTTTCATAAGGGCGTCGCGTCCGCCACCACCGCCAAACAGCCTGCATGTGTATCCATCTCTAATTGTAAATAATACTTGATGCCAGCAGGCGCGCTGTCGCAAATTTCGACCACCTGGGGATCTTTAACGTGCACTGACATCGCACAGCACACGGGCGCCTAAGCGTTTTTCCTCCATAAAAACGCAGCGGCGTGGTCGAAATTATTCCGGAGCCCTCCACTACGGCACCTCTCTCTTCCTTTCTTCTTTCACTCCCTTTTTTACCCATCCCTTACGGCGTGGTTCTGGTGTCCAACGATATATGAGACAGATACTGCGTCATTTCCTTTCCCCCCAAAAACCAATTATTATTATTGTTATTATTAAAAACAAAAGCCGGCCATGAGGAGCTCGCCTCTGTGGGTGCGGAAGACTGAGCGCGACGAAACGCACTCAGAGAAAAGAAAGGAGGAAAACAGTAAAGTCATTTCATTCTGTCGAGGAGGAGGAGAAAACTTTATTCTAGTCTGCGGCTTTGTGGCATCTTCAGAGATGTTCTATCCTTGGGTGTGTACCCAGGAGTCTCCTCTGTCGAGCTCGTCCAGTTCTAATCAGTGGTCGGTTGACCTCAGTCCAGGACTCCCCTGGCCACTGCCACCCGTTGATCTCGCTGTACCAGACCTTGTTGGTCTTCACAGCGGTCGCTGGAAAGCAGTTTCTCCCATAGGTCCGCACTCGGGTTTTGTATTTTGGGGACCACGTCTATGTTTTGGCATCTGTTGAAGTTTCCTTTTCCACTCCACCATAATGGGGTGATTGACTAAAGGTAGACTCAGGGCATCAAAAAAAAGCGTGGTACACGTGTGAATATGGTGAGTACGGGAATTATTACTCCTTTTCGTCCACTTGAGTGCAGCCATACGGCTACAAATGGGAGCTAGTAGGGAATTTTAGCTTCGCGTAGACGGACACCGGTTTACCGGACGCCGGCTGCGCACGCGGAGTGCCCCGCCTAACCGCACCGCTGTGACTGCGTGCGCGTGTGCATCTAGCGGCCTCTATTAATGCGACAGCATCAGCTGTAACCACACCAAAATCCCGGGGATATCTGGTGTCAGGAAAGTCGCTGATTGGTTGAGGGAGCTCACGTGACTTTGTGATGTCATCACAACAGACCACCAGGTTGTGAGCAACATAGGAAGGGAATTGAAATTGAAATTAAATAAAGTGATATGTGGGAATGTCAGCACCGTCTACTACCTGCTACTGCTTCTTGCAGTGCGAATATCGCAGATGATGGGCCGACAATTGCAAAGAAACTGACGCAATCACGCACAAAAGTTGCAAAAGAAGCGACAATTGTGAAATATAATGCTTTCACATACCGCTCTTTAGGTGAGTGACGCGTCACCGTAGCTTCTTGCTTTAGTTTATAACCGTGTGGCTTGCTGGAGAGGAATAATAACGAGTGATCATTAATGCGGCAGAAGTGACATATGTGCTATCATGAGACTCTAACCTACCCCTTGAGACAGGAGACAATAACGAATATAAAGAAAAACAGAACGGGAGAACGACTCATGCAACGGCGAACTTCATCTAACTTCATTCGCTGAGAAGCCAGAAGATATAAGGAAAACCGAAACATGCGCAGAAGCAAGCCCACACACAATCAACAAGACGGTTCAAGATACGAAATCTCGCTCCTAAAAAAGGGTTACAAAGATATCACTAAAACAATCTCCCTATCTTTCTGACATGATCTGGTAGGGCCAGAATTACACATGTCGATAACGTGGCAGAGAGCAACCTCTACGCATTTAATCCCATAATCATCTTGATCAGTCCGACCACATTCACTGCAGGACAAAGGGCACTCCCATATCTCTTAATCCTGGCCTGTGTCAGCCACTGTCACCTTATTCCCGCAAACTTGTTAATCTCGTCCGCCCACCCAACTTTCCGTCGCCTCCTGCTACGCCTGACTTCTCTTGGAATCCTGTACGTCACCTTCAAGGACCATCGGTTATCTTGACTTGGCATTACCCTGGCCAGGCCAATTTCTTCTTTTAATTTCGGTTAGGTAATCATTAGACTGCGTTTATTCCCTCACCCGTTCTGCTCTCTTCCTGTCTCTTAACTACACCTATCATTACACCTGTCCCTTTTCTTTTAATAGCTCGCTGCGATGTCCTCAGTTTAAGTTGAACCCTTTTCGCTAGCCTTGACGTTCCTGCTTCATAAGTGGGTACAGATATAATATATTACGGATAAGATACAGATATATTAGTAAACTGCCATTCGTGATTTGATAGTTCCTGCGAAATGCGCTAAATTCCATTCTTATTTTTCTTGTTATTTCTCTATTGCGCTGACGGTGGGTGATGGTGGTGATGGAAGTCTGAGCAGAAAAGAAAAGGGAAAAAAAGATTTTATATATTTTTGATACTTCGACTTCTTCATCCATTCCTTCATTGCCGCCTTTTCTTCTTCTTTATACCGCACAGCTCAGGAGAAATGTGAGAGCATTGATGCCTATAGGAACAGGGACCGCGAAGGAATCATTCCAATAAATATCAAAAGATTTTTCCATCGTTACTGAGGCTCCAGAATAAATTTTGTGCTCTGGTGTCAACTGAAGGCCCCAGGGCTAAAAGGGGCTAATTAATGGTCCGCTGCCTATTCTAGCCTGGTCTCATTCCGTGTGTTTATCGGCGACATGCTAAAGCGATCACCATCACTCGAGTGGGCGCGAGCTCGGCTGTGGTGGGCTGCTCGAGGCGCGCCGTAGCGAACATCAGCGCGTGGAGCAGCGGCGGTCCGGTCACGAGGGGACCGATGGTCATCGGCAGCAGCCCGAGCATTCCACGGCCAAAGGCAGACACTCGCTACTCGTCTACACGGCTCACCTGGTCAACACATGGCTGGAGAACGTAAGTGGCGATGCACCGCTAGGCAGACCAGCATTAGAGCGAGCCGTACTCCTATAGATGACCGCCGATGGCCAGACGCGTTACGATCGCGGGGAGGGGCTCTCGCCAGACGTCGACAGTGCTACTTCTCGGGATGGCTTCTGGAACCGCCCGATTCAAGCTTTGCGCTGCCCTGCAGCTTGTGCAGTGCGAGGACCTACTGGGGTTAGAAAGCAAGACTCACTTCAGCGCATAGCTGCCCTTAGTTGCAGCGCGGTGCACTCAAGCTGAGTTGTAAGATCTTCGCTTAATCCTGCTGATGTGTTCCCAATGCCAACAATGAGTCCCTGAGACTGAGCGGGCGACATTCCTGCAAGTTTCTAGCGTCTAGTGCTGTGAAGGCAGTTAGGGGGATGTGTGCCCCGTGGCGCAAAGAGCCTCTTATGCGTTGCCTTGTGAGTCGGTAAAGAATACGGGAAGTCTGTGCGCCTTTTGAGTACATCAGCTGTTGCTCGGTGTACATGCAGGTACTTTCACAATGTCCGTGCACGAGCCCCAACCGTGCCGCCAGTGCCGGTCGGTGTCCTTCGACGATGGCAAGCGGCGTGCCATCGCCACCGACCTGGATCCCGAGGTGGAGCCGCTCACGCTGAAGACTTCCGTGGGCAGGCCCCCAACACCCCGGCCGCGGCTAACCGACGCAGCACCTCTTCGTCGCCCAGCGGCCAGTTCGACGAGTTGGGCGATGGCTGCTCGCGACCCCCCAGCGCAGCCTCGGAGGTGGGTCTCTGCCGCCGCCTCTTCCCTGCTGATGGAAATGGAGGTGTGTACGGAAGGCTGTTATATAAATTGGAGGATGTCTCTAATTATAAGCGCACTGTAACAGGGCCGTAGTTCGGCTCTGCTGTCGAATTTAACGTGGTCGCGATAAAAAGAGCTAATGTCGTCGCGGCGTTGGCGGCAACGTTGACCATAACCGAAAAATCCACGAAAAGTCCCCCTTAGAAGCAACCTAGGAGGTAGGTGGGCAACGCGGGTCACGTGACCTTGTGGCTTCATCACAAGCGGCCCACCTAATTGTGAGAAACGCGCACCGTGGCAGGTAGCAGTTGAATCAAACATTTGTCCCTTGAGATTGCTGGGAAGGGCAACCTTCCCTTACAAAAATTTCTTTAGAAAGTCCATAGACTGTCTATAGACTTTAGTCTAATAAGTCTATAGATTATCTATAGACAAATCCTTTAGACCAGGCTATAAACAATCTATAGATTTATGGCCATACACTTTTAGTAGACATTTGTCTATAGACAGTCCATAAACAAATGTATAGGTCCATAGACAGTCTATAGACACAGGTCTATAGACAGTCTTTAGAAAATTTATAGATTTATGGCCATACACTTCCTATAGACTTCTGTCCATAGACCGTCTATAGACAAGCGTCTACTGATAATAGACACAGGTCTATAGGCAGTCTATAGATGATCTATAGACTTAGGCCATACACTTCCTGTAGATTTCTGTCTATAGACAAAAATCTACTGGTCCAGTAGAAATAGGTCTATAGACTGTCTATAGACATTCCACAGTTATGTGGCTTGGCATTGCTGTAGATATTGTATATAGACAGTCTAAAGAGCTCTGTCTAAAAAACCTTAATAGACCATTGTCTGTAGACTGCCAATAGACAGTCTACAACTGTTGAAAAAGGTCACCACACGGTCTTCATAAATGACATGACGATCAATATACTTTCAATTTAGTTTATTTCCAAGCTATGCAGGCAAGGAATATGCAATACATGCACCATAAGAATGCACCACATAAAAATAAATGTTGAAAGTAATGGTCCGATTATAGTTTCCTCAGAAGCAATCTTGCGACCTGTTGTCTGCAGTCAGACATCCGGGCATGTTGACCTGTACAGTGGAAGAAAAAATTATGAGGAGCTGAGAAAAATATTCGCACTCCATCTCTACTTTACAACACAAGGCATATATATCCTGGCTATCCCATTCAAGAAAGCTAGTCGATGTTTTGGTTTGGTTTTATGTGGTCCAAAAACCCAAGGTGACTCAGGCTGAGAGGCACCGTAGTGAAAGGTTGCGAAGTAATTTCGGCCACCTGCGCTTTCTTACCGTACACTGACATTGCATAGAACACAAGCCTCTAGCATTTTGCCTCTATCAAAACGTGACAAGCTAGACCAGGATCGAACCTGCATCATTCAGCTTGTAGTAGTAGCACAGTTTATTTGGGACAAAAAATATACAAAATTTGTCCTGGGTGAGAAGGCTAATGGCATTTTTGCCTGATGAGGCCATCCCACCCCTAACAGCTGTGGCAAGCACTATAGGCATATTCGAACACATTTGCAGTACAGTACATCGTACAACAACCAATATGTATGCAAGCACACAAAACAAGACAAATGGACAACCCTGAGGACTGTGTGCATGCTTCTGTATATAGAAAAAAAAGATTTACAGATTCCCAAATACAATTTACACGTACAACACACCCAAATGTCATCCATGACACAAAAGAAATTCTTTGACTTATTATTCCATTAGGTACATATGTCTTAGTGTTTTCTTTAGGTAGTGATGGGTAGATTCGTAATAATTCAAAGATGGCCGGATATTGATTCAATAAATTTGCTATCTGCATACATAATCTCACATCACCATAGTTGGTGCGAGATCAGCACCTGTATTTTATCTTACCTAAGAAGATGTGGAGTGTTTCTTTTTGTATTGAACCTCAATATTGGAACGGTATAACATATACTGGTGCACGATTTCCAGAAATAACTTATATTTGAATAGCTTACTGATCTCTAGTATGTCATAGATCTTAAAGCATGGCAAGCAATGTTCTATTTTTGGAATTTTCGAATATCACATATTGAGCTCTTTTGCAGAGGGTGCAGATAATCAAGGTTTCTTTGTGTTTTGTCTGACGATACCAGGGAGCAGTATGTTAAACGTGAATAAAAGAGAGCATAGTAAGTTTATTGCTTCACTGGCAACCTGTTTAATATGACAAAAACACATGAAGTTAAATTCGGAGTGCTTCTGTGTGTGAATTCCAGAGAAACGTTTCATGAATGATAACGCCTAGAAAGCAAATCCTCTTAGACTGGTTGATGATGTTATTCCGGAACTTCGATTTGAACTCACTATCTTTTTTGCTACCTTTAGGCTTGAAAATCAGGTATTTCATCTTGTTTATGTTTAGGTCTACTTTATTAAAGGTAATCCAAAAGTCTAAATAGTGAAGCCATTCATTTGCTTCCCTGTAAATGAAGCTTTCATTGCAACCTGAAAAAAAAATACATTAGTGTCATTTGCATGTAATACCATTTCAGAGCAGCCTGCGGTGGTTACATTATCACTCATATATATCAAGAATAATATGGAGCCTTGAATGGATCCCTATGGAGCTCCGTATTTAATAGTGCCTCGATCGGATTCGGTGCTCTTTATTGTGGTGTATTTTCCCTGAAAATTAAACAGCTTTCCATCAGGGCATGTGCTGTACCTTGGATTCCATAGAACGGTAGCTTTATTAATAATATATCATGATGGACAGAATCAAAGGCTTTCCTGAAATCAAGAAATAAACCCAAAGTAAGCTTTCATTTCTTAATGTTGTCAAGAATTTTCTGTTTAATATAAAATAAAGCAGTTTCAGTTGCCTTATTCTTTCTGAATCCAAACTGCTTGTTTACTATCAAGTTATGCAGAGTGAGGAAATCGACAATTCTTTTGTTCATTACATGTTCAGCAACTTTTGAAAAGACTGAAAGCACTGACATTGGTCTATAGTTGTTCAAGTCTTCAAAAGCACCACCTTTATGAATAGCTGGAACACGCAAGCTTCATTTGGTTTGGAAATATCCCTACTTGAAGTATGCAGTTGCATATATGCGTAAGGACCGGAGTTATCAGTGCGGCTACAGCTCTCACGGGGGAAACTTTCACATCACCATAGGCTGATGCACAGTTGTCCTTCAGCGTCATGATTATGTTGAGGACTTCTTTGGCGAAAGTTGGAGTGAGAAATACAGCTTGAGGACATTGCACATTCATGTATTGATCACATGATAATGTGCCACGAATATCATTCGATGCAACAACTTCTACAAACTGCATGTTGAAAAGGTTTGCAATGCTTTCGTCAGTTCAGCCCTGTGTAGGTAATGCACAGCGGTAATGTCATCTTGTGTAATAGCCTTAACTTGCAGCTTTTCTACAAATTCATTTACTTTGCTTAGCAAGTCCTCATCCTGGGTTTCAGTCAATATATGAAGCTCTAGGGTTAGAAAGCGACTATGCCACTCCAAATCATCTAGGTCCTGCTTGAGCTGAGTTATATCACTACCTACATTGTTAGATTCCAGCCCTTCAACTCACATTGTTGTTTTGTAGTTTTTTCTTGAACAGTCAGGTGGTTCTGAAAGTCGTCAAACTTATCAGAGAGCAACTGCATTTGTGTCTCAAATGCATCAAACTTTTTTGACAAAGGCAAAAGAGCATCAAGCTTCGTTTCACTCTGCAGTAATCTGAGTATCACGTCGGAATCATGCTGCGGATTTTCTGTGGTGCTTGTGCCCTTGTGGTTGCCTCAACAAGTCACATTTCTATGCTTTCTTTTTGGCTTTGCGCTTAGCACTGAAAGATTCTTCTGTTATTCCCACACATGCACCACGATGAAAATTAAATTTGCACTCTGAGCATGTTGCAAAGATGCTTTCGGTGAGTGGAAGACGGCAAGCACAACAACGAGCTATAGTACACTCAGATCTTTTGCAAAAAACCGATGCACTTAGGAGAAGCGACGACATAAAAGGAAAACAAAATCACATTCAGTGAGGCATAATTATGCACAAACCTGCACAAAGGCAGAGACGGTTACATGATGCTCGCAGTTACGGTCACCACTGCCAAGTGAGGTCCCAGTGGAAGTAATCTTCTTTTATAGCCCACAGTGAACCGTTGATGCTGTGCCGGATTTCCGTGTGACACCGACAACCACGCCTTCCTGGTACGCTGCTCGAGACTACCGTCCGTCTTCAGGGCACGTGCGATGACCAGTGAGATGTACGGCTGCACAGTGGGTAATCTGCACAAAGGCAGAGACTGTTATGTGATGCTCGCAGTTATCATCGCTACTTTGCAGTGGTGACGATAACTTGACGTAGCTTTACATAACATAACTGACGACTTGGCATAACTTGAGCACCTGAAGAACACGATTACCACTGAGCCATCACGCCGGATTCATCATTTCAGTAAATATGCATGACAAATTCTATGTGGCTGTCATAAAACATTGTAACTAATATCCACATTCCGTGCAGCACTCTACCTCTACACTAAATAGCTATTGCGAATACTGACCTCTGTATGCATTCCCTTTACATTAATTGGAATAGAATACTTAGAAAACTTGTGCCACTTATCATTGACTCGCTACGAGCTGTTGAGAATGCTGCTCCATAAAACGTACATTCAGTGCTCCTTGCAAAAGAATCCCAACTGGAGAATATTCAAGCATTTATTCTTATACCCGCTATTGAACAAGCGCTTCAAAATACCCTGCATGAAGCCTGGTACGTACGCCGATACTGAAACAGGCACAAGCCATGCAAAACCTACCAGGCAGACTGCGAACCAGTTCACCACGGTTTTGCGCCCACAACTTAAAACACTAAGACGAAACAGCATACTCATACACCAGAGTGGGCTCTTTGGAACAAGTGGGTTACAGCGCTTCCATGCCGTGCTGATTATGCAGAAAAACTCACAGCACATAGTGGCTGCAGCAGCGCCATTTCAGAACCATACGTGAGCTTCAGACGACAAGCTCATTATTGTAATGATGAAATACCATTTCAAATTGAGTTTTTACTTCAAGTGCAGCCTGGACAGAGCAGTAAAAAGGAGACACTTGCATGCAGGTACCCTAACCTAACGCTGATAGAAAAATCAACGAAAGCAACGAACACGCTCAAAGCAAGAATTATTTCATTGAAACAATTAACGTGTTCATCAAAAGGCGCAGCCATAATAAAACAGCGCGAGCAGAATTGCATTCGCGGCGCAAATAAGCGCCAAGTTACATTGGCGTTTTTGTAATGTAGCAGTGTGAGATCAGAAACGCATACTCTGCCTCACGCACAATTGGTACTGGAGAAATTTGTGCACGCGTAAGCGGGGTTTATGAACGAGCCTCTCGGAACGAAATGTAAGCCATCTCTTGTCGAGGCGACCTTTACTCAGCTTTCGAAATGAATTGCCCGCAGGCCAGCGGCGGCGGCCAACCGCTCGGATAACAGGGATGGACGAATCCATACGTGTGCAACGAAAGGGGAGACGGGATGCAGCTCGTAGGTTCTTCGCGGTGTTTGTACACACTCGCGATTTGCGCCGGCAACCACTTTTATTTCAACCAGCACTCTATTAGCATTCCTCCACCGCCGCTTCACTACATCTTTGACAAACGCCTCGAGCTCTAGTCAATAGCGTTACAAAACATATTTGGTGAAACGTCGCTGCCCACGACGCGCACCGAGTGAGCGGCTACAACAAACAAGCAATTAATGCACACCTCTCAATGAGCAGCACTCCATGGTCCCGACAGGCGATAACACAAAGAATAAAAAATAAATGTAATCCACCTCTCAACTTGATTGTGCGTTTGCGAAGATGCCAAGTAAATCGTGCTCACACGGCTCTAACGCATAGCTTCATTTCGGCCTTCACTCACGGGCTAAGCGATATTTCTGGCTGTGCACCTACCTTTCAGCACGGAAAAGCCAGTAGAGAGCTCGCGAGGATGTCTTACCGTCCCGGGTTTCGCACCGAGTGCCTTTCCGCGCGCCAGGAAAGACATAGCGGCAAAGACGTAAGGGCATTATTCGAGAACATGGCGGCTGCCGCTGCTCACACAAACGTGCTTACAAACGTGGATAGGAAGTTTGTCGCTGCGCACATAATCTGCTCTGCACACACAGCACTGCTTAGAGTGGCTAAGGAGACCGGATGAATAAAAATAATCGTGTAGACTTACCGTAAGTGGACGATTAAGTTGAATTTCAATCAAAACTTAATCCACGAGAGACAACGCCGCCGACGCCGACACACCGGCGTGCCGGCGTACACAGTTGTTTGCTGCCAGGATGATTTTCCGCCGCCCACGGGCAAAATGGTAAAAAGTGAAACAGAAACCAATTTCAAGGTCATGTCTATATTGGTTGCACTCTTGCCAAGTGTAGCTTGCTCTAGCATCCAAGAACACAAAGGGCCATTGGTTTAAAGCATAAATTCTCCACTCGCGCTTTAAGAACCTTATTACTTTTGCGAAAACCGAAACCTTACAACTTTGTCCATGCGCGCCGCATCTCCCATCGAGTAGTATGTGGCGCCCTTTTCAAATAATTATAATGGTGCATAGCATAACGTCTTTGCACGGATCGTCTGCATTCTGCCTTTTCTGACGAATTAAATGTTTTCCCAATCCAATAACGTCTTTTTGGCGTGTGCTCGTGTTTGGAAAACCGGTATGGACAACAGCGTGTTATCGCCTCCGATGCAGCAGGTGTACGGCGAAGAACGAAAATATACTGGGTTTCTGATTGTTGAGTCGCAGCACTTTTTCAAGTGAATGCAAACTGCAAAGGTATAAATGGCATATCTTAATTCCGCAGAGAACCATGATCTTTGAGTCTCTTCTAATCATGTTTCTGAGAGATGGGCACATCCTTGAATTCTCACCCCCGTTATTCCCCCTTATTTTACAGGAGGTTTTAAGGAGAAATAAATGTAGTCACTGATGAAATGCTTCTTAATTTATGCGCGTTGGACAGTAACGATAGAACGATGTAATCGTATATTCTCGAGCGATTCCTTTAAGGGAGAGTGTGTTCGTTTGATGTAGTACAGTTTGCAGCAGCCTTACTTCAGAAATGGGTGCCTTTCCTCGCTCTACCTGTCAGCATTAAAGATTATTGAATTATATTCTCAATATACGTCGCGGTTTAAGGAAAATTAGCTCTTCAAAGCTTCTAAAAACAATATACATGAAGATATTGCATTGCCGTTGGACAATACTTTTTTTATCCCTGAAATAGCAAAGGAAGCGGAGGACTTTGACAATAGTTGCGGTCACCCGATGCAGTTTGGTTCGTGGGGGTTTAACGTCCCAAGCCAACTCAGGGAATGAGGGATGCCGTAGTGAAGGGCTCCGGAAATTTCGACCACCTGGGGTTCTTTAACGTGCACTGACATCGCACACTACACGGGCCTCAGGAATTTCGCCTCCATCGAAATTCGACCGCCGCGGCTGGAAACGAATCCGCGTCTTTCGGGTCAGCAGCCGAGCGCCATAACCACTTAACCACCGCGGCGGCCCGATGCAGTTCTACTCAGCATGCAGTGCGAAAAGAAATGGATATTTTATGGACTTAGTCGAAAGGCAGTGTATACATTGTTAGATAAAATTAGGATTGTTATAAACAATAGGCAATAGGTCTATAGACAGTAGTCTATACGTAGTCTAAAGATTGTCTATAGACGATAGGAAATTAGGGCGGTTGAGAGATTTTGGTCTATAAATTGTCGATAGGTCGTCTATAGACAAATGGCTGCTAAGCCGGTTATAGACTAGTCTATAGATGGTTTATAGATTGTCTATAAGCAAAAGAAAATTATGGCGGTTATAGGCATTAGTCTATAGATGGTGTATAGATTGTCTATGGAGAAAAGGAAATAAGGCAGGTATCGACTTTAGTCTGTAGAAAATCTATTGACTGCCTATAGACAAAGGAAAATTATGTTTACTATAGACTTTGGTCTATAAATGGTCTATAGACTTTTTATGCACAAAAGGAAATGAGGCAGTTATAGGCTTCAATCTATAGATAATCTATTGACCGTCTATAGACAAAGAAAACTTGTCTGTTACAGACTAGTCTACAGATATTCTATGGACCATCTATAGAGAGAACAAAATTAAGGCGGTTATAGACTTTACTCTATAGATAGTATATTGACCACTTATAGACGGAAGGAGATTAAGGTTGTTATACACTTTAGTCGATAGATAATCTATTGACTGAATATAGAGAAAGGAAAATTGTCTGTTATGGACTTGAGTCTATAGATGATCTATAGACATTCTATGGACAAAAGGAAGTAAGGTGGTTATAGACTTTAGTCTATACATAATCTATTGACCGTCTGTAGACAAAGGAAGATTATATTTGGTATAGAATTTAGTTTATAGATAGTCTATGGACCATCTATAGATAGAAGGAAATTGATGCGGTTATAGACTTCAGTCTATAAGTAGTCTATGGACCATCTATAGACAAAAGGAAATTAGGAAAGTTATAGACTTTAGTCTATAGAGCATCTATACAGTGTCTATTGAAAACATTAGTCTAAAGGGCGTCTATAGTGTCTATAAAAAGTCTATAGGCAGTCTATAGAACATTTTCATAAGGGCGTCTCGTCCGCCGCCACCGCCAAACAGCCTGCATGTGTATCCATCTCTAATTGTAAATAATACTTGATGCCAGCAGGCACGCTGTCGCAATAAAAACAAAAGCCGGCCATGAGGAGCTCGCCTCTGTGGGTGCGGAAGAGTGAGCGCGACGAAACGCACTGAGAGAAAAGAAAGGCGGAAAACAGTAAATTCATTTCATTCTGTCGAGGAGGAGGAGAAAACTTTATTCTAGTCTGCGTCTTTGTGGCATCTTCAGACATGTTCTATCCTTGGGTGTGTACCCAGGAGTCTCCTCTGTCGAGCTCGTCCAGTTCTAATCAATGGTCGGTTGCCCTCAGTCCAGGACTCCCCTGGCCACTGCCGCCCATTGATCTCGCTGTACCAGACCTTGTTGGTCTTCACAGCGGTCGCTGGAAAGCAGTTTCTCCCATTGGTCCGCACTCGGGTTTTGTATTTTGGGGACCACGTCTATGTTTTGGCATCTGTTGATGTTTCCTATACCACTCCACCATAATGGTGTGATTGACTAAAGGTAGACTCAGGGCATCAAAAAAAAAGCGTGGTACACGTGTGAATATGGTGAGTACGGGAATTATTTCTCCTTTTCGTCCACTTGAGTGCAGCCATACGGCTACATATGATAGCTAGTAGGGAATTTTAGCTTCGCGTAGACGGACACCGGTTTACTGGACGCCGGCTGCGCACGCGGAGTGCCCCGCCTAACCGCACCGCTGTGACTGCGTGCGCGTGTGCATCTAGCGGCCTCTAATAATGCGACAGCATCAGCTGTAACCACACCAAAATCCCGGGAATATCTGGTGTCAGGAAAGTCGCTGATTGGTTGAGGGAGCTCACGTGACTTTGTGATGTCATCCCAACAGACCACCAGGTTGTGAGCAACCTAGGAAGAGAATCGAAATCAAAATTAAAAAAAAGTGATATATGGGAATGTCAGCACCGTCTCAGCATAGGGATACCTGCTACTGCTTCTTGCAGTGCGAATACCGCAGATGATGGGCCGACAATTGCAAAGAAACTGACGCAATCACGCACAAAAGTTGCAAAAGAAGCGACAATTGTGAAATATAATGCTGTCACATACCGCTCTTTAGGTGAGTGAGGCGTCACCGTAGCTTCTTGCTTTCGTTTATAACCGTGTGGCTTGCTGGAGAGGAATAATAACGAGTGATCATTAATGCGGCAGAAGTGACATATGTGCTATCATGAGACTCTAACCTACCCCTTGAGACAGGAGACAATAACGAATATAAAGAAAAACAGAACGGGAGAACGACTCATGCAAAGGCGAACTTCATCTAACTTCATTCGCTGAGAAGCCAGAAGATATAAGGAAAACCGAAATATGCGCAGAAGCAAGCCCGCACACAATCAACAAGACCGTTCAAGATACGAAATCTCGGTCCTAAAAAGGGTTACAAAGATATCACTAAAACAATCTCTTCCTATCTTTCTTACATGATCTGGTAGGGCCAGAATTGCACATGTCGATAACGTGGCAAAGAGCAACCTCTACGCATTTAATCCCATAATCATCTTGATCAGTCCGACCACGTTCACTGCAGGACAAAGGGCACTCCCATATGTCTTAACCCTGGCTTGTGTCAGCCACTGTCACCTTATTCCCGCAAACTTGTTAATCTCGTCCGCCCACCCAACTTTCCGTCGCCTCCTGCTACGCCTGACTTCTCTTGGAATCCTGTACGTCACCCTCAAGGACCATCGGTTATCTTGACTTGGCATTACCCTGGCCAGGCCAATTTCTTCTTTTAATTTCGGTTAGGTAATCATTAGACTGCGTTTATTCCCTCACCCGTTCTGCTCTCTTCCTGTCTCTTAACTACAATTATCATTACACCTGTCCCTTTTCTTTTAATAGCTCGCTGCGATGTCCTCAGTTTAAGTTGAACCCTTTTCGCTAGCCTTGACGTTCCTGCTTCATAAGAGGGTACAGATATAATATATTACGGATACAATACAGATATATTAGTAAACTGCCATTCGTGATTTGATAGTTCCTGCGAAATGCGCTAAATTCCATTCTTATTTTTCTTGTTATTTGTCTATTGCGCTGACGGTGGGCGATGGTGGTGTTGAAGTCTGAGCAGAAAAGAAGAAAAGAAATGGGAAAAAAGATTTTATATATTCATGATACTTCGACTTCTTCATCCATTCCTTTATTGCCGCCTTTTCTTCTTCTTTATACCACACAGCTCAGGAGAAATGTGAGAGCATTGATGCCTATAGGAACAGGGACCGCGAAGGAATCATTCCAATAAATATCAATAGATTTTTCCATCGTTACTGAGGCTCCAGAATAAATTTTGTGCTCTGGTGTCAACTGAAGGCCCCAGGGCTAAAAGGGGCTAATTAAGGGTCCGCTGCCTATTCTAGCCTGGTCTCATTCCGTGTGTCTATCGGCGACATGCTATAGCTATCACCATCACTCGAGTGGGCGCGAGCTCGGCTGTGGTGGGCTGCTCGAGGCGCGCCGTAGCGAACATCAGCGCGTGGAGCAGCGGCGGTCCGGTCACGAGGGGACCGATGGTCATCGGCAGCAGCCCGAGCATTCCACGGCCAAAGGCAGACACTCGCTACTCGTCTACACGGCTCACCTGGTCAACACATGGCTGGAGAACGTAAGTGGCGATGCACCGCTAGGCAGACCAGCATTAGAGCGAGCCGTACTCCTATAGATGGCCGCCGATGGCCAGACGCGTTACGATCGCGGGGAGGGGCTCTCGCCAGACGTCGACAGTGCTACTTCTCGGGATGGCTTCTGGAACCGCCCGATTCAAGCTTTGCGCTGCCCTGCAGCTTGTGCAGTACGAGGACCTACTGGGGTTAGAAAGCAAGACTCACGTCGGCGCACAGCTGCCCTTAATTGCTGCGCGGTGCACTCAAGCTGAGTTGTAAGATCTTCGCTTAATCCTTCTGATGTGTTCCCAATGCCAACAATGAGTCCCTGAGACTGAGCGGGCGACATTCCTGGAAGTTTCTAGCGGCCAGTGCGGTGAAGGCAGTTAGGGGGATGTGTGCCCCGTGGCGCAAAGAGCCTCTTCTGCGTTGCCTTGTGAGACGGTAAAGAATACGGGGGGGTCTGTGCGCCTTTTGAGTACATAAGCTGTTGCTCGGTGTACATGCAGGTTGTTGCACAATGTCCGTGGTGGAGCCCCAACCGGGCCGCCAGTGCCGGTCGGTGTCCTTCGACGATGGCAAGCGGCGTGTCATCGCCACCGACCTGGACCCCGAGGTGGAGCCGCTCACGCTGAAGACTTCCGTGGGCAGGCCCCCAACACCCCGGCCGCGGCTAACCGGCGCAAGACCTCTTCGTCGCCCAACGGCCAGTGCGACGAGTTGGGTGATGGCTGCTCGCGACACCCCAGCGCAGCCTCGGAGGTGGGTGTCGCTGCCGCCGCCTCTTCCCTGCTGATGGAAATGGAGGTGTGCACGGGAGGCTGTTATATAAATTGGAGGATGTCACTAATTATATGCGCTCTGTAACAGGGCCATAGTTCGGCTCTGCTGTCGAGTTTAACGTGGTCGCGATAAAAAGAGCTATTGTCGCCGCGGCATCGTTGACCATAACCGAAAAATCCACGAAAAGTCCTTCTGAGAAGCAACGTACGAGGTAGGTGGGCCACGCGGGTCACGTGACCTTGTGGCTTCATCACAACCGGCCCACCGGATTGTGAGAAACGCGCACCGTGGCAGGTGGCAGTTGAATCAAACATTTGTCCCGTGAGATTGCTGGAAAGGGCAACCTTGATCGCACAATTCGCACCGGTGGCAGAACCATTGCGACAGTAGTGGTATGATGACTTCCGAAGATCTGTTTTCCTGCCCCACTTGTTGTTTATGCGGGGTTCAGTGCGAAACCTTGTCCCCTGGAAGGTCTATGGGAAGAATGTGGTCTTCCATCTGTTATCACTGCATATATATGCTGGCAGGAATCCTCTTGTTGCGTATGACTGAAGCGTTCCCATGTGTCTTCATTCAATGAGCTAGCGCGCCCCACCGTGACGAGAATAAGGGCCTTGAGACATCACACGCTGGCGGCTCCTCTGCGCAGGTATTGGCGATGGCCATGCACGAGCCGTACCCGGGCCGTCAGTGGCGGTCGGTGACCTTCGACGATGCCAAGCGGCGTGTCATCGCCACCGACCAGGATGCGGAGGTGGACACGCTGAATATGAAGTGCACCGTGGGAAGGCTCCCGACACTCCGGCCGTCGCGAACCGACTGCTGTTGAAACTCCGTTTTCTTTTCATATTTATCCTGTGTATTTGTGTCATTTTTTAAATACGCTTCGCGAGACAAAACACAGGCACCTCCCGATTGTTTATGGCCGGCAGCGGCTCCCCTCGGGCGACGGGACTCTGGGAACCCGAGGGAGAGGGCCAAAGGTTGAGACAAGCGGAGAGCTCCTCCGTATGGAGGGGCAAGGGAAAAGGACAGAACGAGCGGGGAGCCCCAGCGATGAGCATGCAATTTCTCGAGCTCTTGCTCCCCTCCTAATGAACAGTTTGTTTCTTGCAATAAACTAATTTACGTAAACGATAACAATCTACTGTCATCAGAAACGAACTAAATCAGTCAGTTTCTACAACTGTACACCACCCCTTCGTCGACCGACGGCCAGTACTACGAGTTGCGCGAGGGCTCCTCGCGGCCACCCAGGGCAGTCGCGGAGGCGGGCGCCCTTACAATAATTTCTTTACACAATCCACAGACTGTCTATAGACTTTAGTCTAAGAAGTCTGTAGACTGTCTATAGACAAATCCATTACACCAATCTAAATACAATCTATAGATTTTTCGCCATACAATTTTAGTAGACGTTTGCGGTCTATAGACAGTCCATAAACAAATGTATAGGTCCATAGACAGTCTATAGACACAGGTCTATAGACAGTCTTTAGAAAATTTATAGATTTATGGCCATACACTTCCTACAGACTTCTGTCCATAGACCGTCTATAGACAAACGTCGTCTACTGATAATAGACACAGGTCTATAGGCAGTCTATAGATGATCTATAGACTTAGGCCATACACTTCCTGTAGATTTCTGCCTGTAGACGAAAATCTACTGGTCCAGTAGACATAGGTCTATAGACTGTCTATAGACATTCTACAGTTATATGGCCTGGCAATGCTGTAGATATCTGTCTATAGACAGTCTATAGAGCTCTGTCTAAAAAATCTTAATTGATCATTGTCTGTAGGCTGCCTACAGACAGTCTACAACTGTTCAAAAAGGTCACCACACGGTCTTCACAAATGACATGACGATCAATATACTTACAATTTATTTTATTTCCAAGCTATGCAGGCAAGGAATATGCAATACATGCACCACATAAAAATAAATGCTGAAAGTAATAGTCCGAATATAGTTTCCTCAGAAGCAATCTTGCGACCTGTTGTCTGCAGTCAGTCATCTGGGCATGT
Organism: Amblyomma americanum; assembly: GCF_052857255.1. Lineage (NCBI taxonomy): Eukaryota > Metazoa > Arthropoda > Arachnida > Ixodida > Ixodidae > Amblyomma > Amblyomma americanum. The sequence goes on along the minus strand of NC_135497.1, from coordinate 119,504,233 downwards.
TGACCTGTACAGTGGAAGAAAAAAAAAATAAGAGGAACTGAAAAAAAAATTCCCACTCCATCTCTACAAATGTGCTTTAAAACACAAGGCATATATATCCTGGCTATCCCATTCAAGAAAGCTAGTCATGTTTTGGTTTGGTTTTATGTGGTCCAAAAACCCAAGGTGACTCAGGCCATGAGAGGCGCCGTATTGAAAGGTTGTGGAGTAATTTCGGCCACCTGCGGTTTCTTGCCGTGCACTGACATTGCATAGAACACAGGCCTCTAGCATTTTGCCTCTATCAAAACGCGACAGGCTTGACCAGGATCGAACCTGCATCATCCAGGTTGTAGTAGTAGTACAGTTTATTTGGGACAAAAATATACAAAATTTGTCCTGGGTGAGAAGGCAAATGGCATTTTTGCCTGATGAGGCCATCCCACCCCTGACAGCAGTGGCAACCACTATGGGCATATTCGAACACATTTGCAGTAGAGTACATCGTACAACAACCAATATGTATGCAAGCACACAAAACAAAACAAATGGACAACCCTGAGGACTGTGTGCATGCTTCTGTATATGGAAAAAAAAAGATTTACAGATTCCCAAATACAATTTACACGTACAACACACAAATGTGTTCCATGACACAAAAGAAATTCTTTGACTTATTATTCCATTAGGTACATATGTCTTAGTGTTCTCTTTAGGTAGTGATGGGTAGATTGGTAAAAATTGAAAGATGGCTGGATATTGATTCAATAAATTTGCTATTTGCATACATAATCTCACATCACCATAGTTGGTGGGTGATCGGGGCACCTGTATTTTATCTTCCTTAAGGAGATGTGGAGTGTGTTTCTTTTTGTACTGAACATCAATATTTGAACGGTGTAACATATACTGGTGCACGATTTCCAGAAATAACTTATATTTGAATAGCTTACTGATCTCTAGTATGTCATAGATCTTAAAGCATGGCAAGCAATGTTCTATTTTTGGTATTTTAGAATACCACATATTGAGCTCTTTTGCAGAGGGTGCAGCTAATCAAGGTTTCTATGTGTTGTGTCTGACGATACCAGGGAGCAGTATGTTAAACGTGAATGAAAGAGAGCATAGTAAGTTTATTGCTTCACTGGCAACCTGCTTAATATGCCAAAAACACGTGAAGTTCAATTCGGAGAGCTTCTGTGTGCGAATTCCAGAGAAACATTTCATGAATAATAACGCCTAGAAAGCAAATCCTCTTAGACTGGTTGATGATGTTATTCCGGAACTTCAATTTGAACTCACTATCTGTTTTGCTACTTTTAGGCTTGGAAATCAGGTATTCCATCTTGTTTATCTTTGGTCTAGTTTATTAAAGGTTGACTAAAAGTCTAAATAGTGAAGCCATTCATTTGCTTCCCTGTAAACGAAGCTTTCATTGCTACCTGAAAAAAAAATACATTAGTGTCATCTGCATGTAATACCATTTCAGAGCAGCCTGGGGTGTTTACAATATCACTCATATATATCAAGAATAATATGGGGCCTAGAATGGATCCCTATGGAACTCCGTATTTAATAGTGCCTCAATCGGATTTGGTGCTCTTTATTATGGTGTATTTTTCCCTGCAAATTAAACAGCTTTCCATCAGGGCATGTGCTGTACCTTGGATTCCATAGAACGTTAGCTTTATTAATAATATATCATGATGGGCAGAATCAAAGGTTTTCCTGAAATCAAGAAAGAAACCCAAAGTAAGCTTTCCTCTCTTAATGTTGTCAAGAATTTTCTGTTTAATATAAAGTAAAGCAGTTTCAGTTGCCTTATTCTTTCTGAATCCAAACTGCTTGTTTACTATCAAGTTATGCAGAGTGAGGAAATCAACAATTCTTTTGTTCATTATGTGTTCAGCAACTTTTGAAAAGACTGAAAGCACTGACATTGGTCTATAGTTGTTCGTCTTCAAAAGCACCACCTTTATGAATAGCTGGAACATGCGGAAGCTTCATTTGGTTTGGAAACATCCCTACTTGAAGTATGCAGTTGCATATATGCGTAAGGACTGGAGTTATCAGTGCGGCTACAACTTCACGGGGGAAACTTTCACATCATCGTAGGCTGATGCACAGTTGTCCTTCAGCGTCATGATTATGTTAAGGACTTTTTCGGCTCAAGTTGGAGTGAGAAATACAACTTGAGGACATTGAACATTCATATATTGTTCACATGATAATGTACCATGAATATCATTTGAGGCACCAACTTCTACAAAGTGCATGTTGAAAAGGTTTGCAATGTTTTCTTCAGTTCAGCCCTGTGTAGCATAGCGGTAATGTCGTCTTGTGTAATAGCCTTAACTTGCAGCTTTTCTAAAATCTCATTTTTTTGCTTAGCAAGTCCTCATCCTGGGTTTCAGTCAATATATGAAGCTCTAGGGTTAGACAGCGACTACGCCACTCCAAATCATCTAGGTCCGGCTTCAGCTGAGTTATATCACTACCTACGTTGTTAGATTCCAGCCCTTCAACTCACTTCGTTAGTAGTTTTGTTGTTTTTTCTTGAACAGTCAGGTGGTTCTGAAAGTCGTCAAACTTATCAGAGAGCAACTGCATTTGCGTCTCAAATGCATCAAACTTTTTTGACAAAGGCAAAAGAGCATCAATCTTCGTTTCAGTCTGTAGTAATCTGAGTATCACATCGGAATCATGCTGCGGATTTTCTGTGGTGCTTGTGCCGTTGTGGTTGCCTCGACAAGAGTCACATTTCCATGCTTTCTTTTTGGCTTCGTGCTTACCATTGAAAGATTCTTCTGTTATTCCCACACATGCACCATGATGAAGATTAAATTTGCACTTCGAGCATGATGCAAAGATGCTATCAGTGAGTGGAAGACGGACGGAAAGCACAACAACGAGCTATAGTATGCTCAGATCTTGTACAAAAAACTCATCCACTTAGGGGCAGCGACGACATAAAAGGAAAACAAAATCACATTCAGTGAGGCATAATTATGCACAAACCTGCACAAAGGCAGAGACGGTTACATGATGCTCGCAGTTACGGTCACCACTGCCAAGTGAGGTCCCAGTGGAAGTAATCTTCTTTTATAGCCCACAGTGAACCGTTGATGCTGTGCCGGATTTCCGTGTAACACCGACGACCACGCCTTCATGGTCCGCTGCTCGAAACTACCGTCCGTCTTCAGGGCACGTGCGATGACCAGTGAGATGTACGGCTGCACAGTGGGTAATCTGCACAAAGGCAGAGACTGTTATGTGATGCTCGCAGTTATCCTCGCTACTTTGCAGTGGTGACGATAACTTGACGTAGCTTTACATAACATAACTGACGACTTGGCATAACTTGAGCACCTGAAGAACACGATAACCACTGAGCCATCACGCCGGATTCATCATTTCAGTAAATATGCATGACAAATTCTATGTGGCTGTCATAAAACATTGTAACCAATATCCACATTCCGTGCAGCACTCTACCTCTACACTAAATAGCTACTGCGAATACTGACCTCTGTATGCATTCCCTTTACATTAATTGGAATAGAATACTTAGAAAACTTGTGCCACCTATCATTGACTCGCTACGAGCTGTTGAGAATGCTGCTCCATAAAACGTACATTCAGTGCTCCTTGCAAAACAATCCCAGCTGGAGAATATTCAAGCATTTATTCTTATACCCGCTATTGAACAAGCGCTTCAAAATGCCCTGCATGAAGCCTGGTACATACGCCGATACTGAAACAGGCACAAGCCATGCAAAACCTACCAGGCAGACTGCGAACCAGTTCACCACGGTTTTGCGCCCACAACTTGAAACACTAAGACGAAACAGCATACTCATACACCAGAGTGGGCTCTTTGGAACAAGTGGGTTACAGCGCTTCCATGCCGTGCTGATTATGCAGAAAAACTCAAACAGCACATAGTGGCTGCAGCAGCGCCATTTCAGAACCATACGTGAGCTTCAGACGACAAGCTCATTAATGTAATGATGAAATACCATCTCAAATTGAGTTTTTACTTCAAGTGCAGCCTGGACAGAGCAGTAAAAAGGAGACACTTGCATGCAGGTACCCTAACCTAACGCTGATAGAAAAATCAACGAAAGCAACGAACACGCTCAAAGTAAGAATTATTTCATTGAAACAATTAACGTGTTCATCAAAAGGCGAAGCCATAATAAAACAGCGCGAGCAGAATTGCATTCGCGGCGCAAATAAGCGCCAAGTTACATTGGCGTTTTTGTAATGTAGCAGTGTGAGATCAGAAACGCATACTTTGCCTCTCGCACAATTGGTACTGGAGAAATTTGTGCACGCGTAAACGGGGGCAATGCAGCGATGGCGTAGAGGTAGAACATCCGCCTCGCGTGCAAGAGGACCGGGGTTCAAATCCTGGTGCCGCGCAATTCTCCACCGGGTTAAAAAAAAAAAGAAAAGAAAAATCCGCGTGTCGATGGAATTGCATAACCAGGCCTGGAGTGCGGCCTTATCTCGGTGACCAGAACCGACAACGCACTCTCTCACCAGAGCAGGATTTGGCCACCCTGGTGTAGTACTTGGCCACAACCTTCTATGATCAAACCAATTAACCCTCGGCCCTCAGTCCCCAGCGGCTGCAGAGCAACTGACCACGGCGGCGGTCAGACCTGTGACGCAGCGGAGGGTGCTAAGAATCTCTGGCTCCGGACAGGCCGCCATTGGAATCTGAACCTGGCAACGTTTAACGCTAGAACTTTAGCTAGTGAGGCTAGCCTAGCAGTGCTGTTCGAGGAACTAACGGGAATTAAATGGGATGTGGTAGGGCTTAGCGAAGTTAGGAGGACAGGTGAAGCGTATACAGTACTAAAGGACGGACACATACTGTGCTATCGCGGGCTAAAGGATAGACGAGAACTAGGTGTGGGTTTCCTCATTAATAAGGATATAGCTGGCAACGTAGAGGAGTTCTACAGTATTAACGAGAGGGTAGCAGCAATAGTAATTAGGCTGAATAGGAGGTACAAGCTGAAAGTGGTGCAGGCCTACGCACCCACATCCAGCCATGATGACCAGACCGTTGAAAGCTTCTATGAGGACGTAGAATCAGCAATGAATAGAGCAAAATCGCAGTACACTGTACTGATGGGCGACTTCAATGCGAAGGTGGGCAAGAAGCAGGCTGACGACCACGCGGTAGGTGACTATGGGATAGGCTCTAGAAATAGCAGGGGAGAGTTATTAGTCGAATTCGCGGATAGAAATAATTTACGGATCATGAATACCTTCTTCCGCAAACGAGAAAACAGGAAGTGGACCTGGAAGAGCCCCAATGGTGAGATTAAAAATGAAATCGACTTCATACTATGCGCTAAACCTGGCATCATTCAGGATGTGGCCGTCCTCGGAAGGGTGCGTTGCAGCGACCATAGAATGGTAAGGTCTAGAATTAGCTTAGACTTGAAGAGGGAACGGAAGAAGCTAGCGAAGAAGAAGACCATTAACGAGTTAGCCGTAAGAGGGAAAGCACAGGAGTTTAGGATAGCGCTGCAAAACAGATACTCGGCTTTAACTGAGGAAGATGATCTTGATGTTCATTCAATGCACGATAACCTGACATCAATAATTACGGAGTGCGCAGTAGAAGTAGGCGGTAGGACAGTTCGAAAAGATACCGGGAAGCTATCTCAGGTGACGAAAGATCTGATTAAGAAGCGCCAAAACATGAAGGCATCAAACACTACCGATAGAATAGAACTAACGGAGCTATCAAAGTTAATAAATAAGCGCAAGGTAGCCGACATAAGGAAGTTTAATATGGAGAGAATCGAGCATGCTATAAAGAACGGAGGTAGCCTAAAAACAGTGAAGAGGAAACTAGGCATAGGTAAAAACCAGATGTATGCATTAAGAGACAAGCAGGGCAATGTCATTAGCAATATGGATAAGATAGTTAACGTAGCCGAAGAGTTCTACACAGAGCTGTACAGTAGCCAATGTAATCAGAGCGCCAATGAGAAAGACAGCAGTGCACAGCAATGCGTCATCCCGCCAGTAACGAAAGATGAAGTAAAGAAAGCCTTAGAAGCAATGAAAAGGGGAAAAGCAGCTGGGGAGGATCAGGTAACAGCAAATCTCTTGAAGGATGGAGGGGACGTCGTGCTAGAAAAACTAGCCACCCTGTATACGCAATGCCTTATGACCTCGACTGTACCAGAAGCTTGGAAGAATGCAAACATTATCTTAATTCATAAGAAGGGAGACGCCAAGGACTTGAAAAATTACAGGCCGATCAGCTTACTATCCGTTGCCTACAAAGTATTTACTAAGGTAATCGCTAATAGAGTCAGGGCAACGTTAGACTTTAATCAACCAAATGATCAGGCAGGCTTTCGTAAAGGATATTCCACAATAGATCATATTCACACTATCAATCAGGTGATAGAGAAATGCGCAGAATATAACCAACCTCTATATATAGCTTTCATTGATTACGAGAAAGCATTCGACTCAGTGGAAACCTCAGCAGTCATACAGGCATTGCGTAATCAGGGGGTAGAAGAGCCTTATGTCAAAATACTGGAAGATATATATAGCAACTGCACAGCTACTATAGTCCTCCATAAAGTCAGCAATAAAATTCCAATAAGGAAGGGCGTCAGGCAAGGAGACACGATATCGCCAATGCTGTTCACCGCATGTTTGCAGGAGGTATTTCGAGGCCTGAATTTGGAACAGTTGGGAATAAGAATAAATGGAGAATACCTAAATAATCTGAGATTTGCTGATGACATTGCCTTGCTGAGTCATTCAGGAGGTGAACTGCAAATCATGATCAACGAGTTAGACAGGCAGAGCAGATCGATGGGTCTAAAAATTAACATGCAGAAAACCAAGGTAATGTTCAACAGTCTAGCAAGGGAACAACAGTTCACGATTGGCAGCGAGAGCCTAGAAATTGTGCCGGAATACGTCTACTTAGGGCAGGTAGTGACAGCTGATCCGGATCATGAGAGGGAGATAACTAGAAGGATAAGAATGGGGTGGAGCGCATATGGCAAATTCTCGCAGATCATGAGTGGCAGTTTACCAATTTCCCTCAAGAGGAAAGTGTACAACAGCATAATCTTACCGGTACTCACCTACGGGGCAGAAACGTGGAGGCTAACGAAAAGAGTTCAGCTTAAGTTAAGGACAACGCAGCGAGCCATGGAAAGAAAAATGATAGGTGTAACGTTAAGAGATCGGAAGCGGGCAGAGTGGGTGAGGGAACAAACACGGGTTAATGACATCCTAGTCGAAATCAAGAGAAAGAAATGGGCTTGGGCAGGGCATGTGATGCGAAGGCAAGATAACCGCTGGTCTTTAAGGGTAACGGAGTGGGTTCCAAGAGAAAGTAAGCGTAGCAGGGGGCGGCAGAAGGTTAGATGGGCGGATGAGATTAAGAAGTTTGCAGGCAAAGGGTGGATGCAGCTGGCAAAGGATAGGGTTAATTGGAGAGACATGGGAGAGGCCTTTGCCCTGCAGTGGGTGTAGTAAGGCTGATGATGATGATGATGATGATGAAACGGGGTTTATGGACGAGCCTCTCGGAACGAAATGTAAGCCATCTCTTGTCGAGGCGACCTTTACTCAGCTTTCGAAATGAATTGCCCGCAGGCCAGCGGCGGCGGCCAACCGCTCGGATAACAGGGATGGACGAATCCATACGTGTGCAACGAAAGGGGAGACGGGATGCAGCTCGTAGGTTCTTCGCGGTGTTTGTACACACTCGCGATTTGCGCCGGCAACCACTTTTATTTCAACCATCACTCTATTAGCATTCCTCCACCGCTGCTTCACTACATCTTTGACAAACGCCTCGAGCTCTAGTCAATAGCGTTGCAAAACATATTTGGTGAAACGTCGCTGCCCACGACGCGCACCGAGTGAGCGGCTACAACAAACAAGCAATTAATGCACACCTCTCAATGAACAGCACTCCATGGTCCCGACAGGCGATAACACAAAGAATAAAAAATAAATGTAATCCACCTCTGAACTTGATCGTGCGTTTGCGAAGATGCCAAGTAAATCGTGCTCACACGGCTCTAACGCATAGCTTCATTTCGGCCTTCACTCACGGGCTAAGCGATATTTCTGGCTGTGCACCTACCTTTCAGCACGGAAAAGCCAGTAGAGAGCTCGCGAGGATGTCTTACCGTCCCGGGTTTCGCACCGAGTGCCTTTCCGCGCGCCAGGAAAGACATAGCGGCACAGACGTAAGCGCATTATTCGAGAACATGGCGGCTGCCGCTGCTCACACAAATGTGCTTACAAACGTGGATAGGAAGTTTGTCGCTGCGCACATAATGTGCTCTGCACACACAGCACTGCTTAGAGTGGCTAAGGAGACCGGATGAATAAAAATAATCGTGTAGACTTACCGTAAGTGGACGATTAAGTTGAATTTAAATCAAAACTTAATCCACGAGAGACAACGCGGCCGACGCCGACACACCGGCGTATACAGTCGTTTGCTGCCCGGATGATTTTCCGCCGCCTACGGGCAAAATGGAAAAAAAGTGAAACAGAAACCAATTTCACGGTCATGTCTATATTGGTTGCACTCTTGCCAAGTGTAGCTTGCTCTAGCATCCAAGAACACAAAGGGCCATTGGTTTAAAGCATAAATTCTCCACTCGCACTTTAAGAACCTTATTACTTTCGCGAAAACCCAAACCTTACATCTTTGTCCATGCGCGCCGCATCTCCCATCGAATAGTATGTGGCGCCCTTTTCAAATAATTATAATGGTGCATAGCATAACGTCTTTGCACGGATCGTGTGCATTCTGCCTTTTCTGACGAATTAAATGTTTCCCCCATCCAATAACGTCTTTTTGGCGTGTGCTCGTGTTTTGAAAACCGGTATGGACAACAGCGTGTTATCGCCTCCGATGCAGCAGGTGTACGGCGAAGAACGAAAATATACTGGGTTTCTGATTGCTGAGTCGCAGCACTTTTTCACGTGAATGCAAACTGCAAAGGTATAAATGGCATATCTTAATTCCGCAGAGAACCATGATCTTTGAGTCTCTTCTAATCATGTTTCTGAGAGATGGGCACATCCTTGAATTCTCACCCCCGTTATTCCCCCTTATTTTACAGGAGGTTTTAAGGAGAAATAAATGTAGTCACTGATGAAATGCTTCTTAATTTATGCGCGTTGGACAGTAACGATAGAACGATGTAATCGTATATTCTCGAGCGATTCCTTTAAGGGAGAGTGTGTTCGTTTGATGTAGTACAGTTTGCAGCAGCCTTACTTCAGAAATGGGTGCCTTTCCTCGCTCTACCTGTCAGCATTAAAGATTATTGAATTATATTCTCAATATACGTCGCGGTTTAAGGAAAATTAGCTCTTCAAAGCTTCTAAAAACAATATACATGAAGATATTGCATTGCCGTTGGACAATATTTTTTTATCCCTGAAATAGCAAAGGAAGCGGAGGACTTTGACAATAGTTGCGGTCACCCGATGCAGTTTGGTTCGTGGGGGTTTAACGTCTCAAGCCAACGCAGGGAATGAGGGATGCCGTAGTGAAGGGCTCCGGAAATTTCGACCGCCTGGGGTTCTTTAACGTGCACTGACATCGCACACTACACGGGCCTCAGGAATTTCGCCTCCATCGAAATTCGACCGCCGCGGCTGGAAACGAATCCGCGTCTTTCGGGTCAGCAGCCGAGCGCCATAACCACTTAACCACCGCGGCGGCCCGATGCAGTTCTACTCAGCATGCAGTGCGAAAAGAAATGGATATTTTATGGACTTAGTCGAAAGGCAGTGTATACATTGTTAGATAAAATTAGGATTGTTATAAACAATAGGCAATAGGTCTATAGACAATAGTCTATACGTAGTCTAAAGATTGTCTATAGACGATAGGAAATTAAGGCGGTTGAGAGATTTTGGTCTATAAATTGTCTATAGGTCGTCTATAGACAAATGGCTGCTAAGCCGGTTATAGACTAGTCTATAGATGGTTTATAGATTGTCTATAAGCAAAAGGAAATTATGGCGGTTATAGGCATTAGTCTATAGATGGTGTATAGATTGTCTATGGAGAAAAGGAAATAAGGCAGGTATCGACTTTAGTCTGTAGAAAATCTATTGACTGCCTATAGACAAAGGAAAATTATGTTTACTATAGACTTTGGTCTATAAATGGTCTATAGACTTTTTATGCACAAAAGGAAATGAGGCAGTTATAGGCTTCAATCTATAGATAATCTATTGACCGTCTATAGACAAAGAAAACTTGTCTGTTACAGACTAGTCTACAGATATTCTATGGACCATCTATAGACAGAACAAAATTAAGGCGGTTATAGACTTTACTCTATAGATAGTATATTGACCACTTATAGACGGAAGGAGATTAAGGTTGTTATACACTTTAGTCTATAGATAATCTATTGACTGAATATAGAGAAAGGAAAATTGTCTGTTATGGACTTGAGTCTATAGATGATCTATAGACATTCTATGGACAAAAGGAAGTAAGGCGGTTATAGACTTTAGTCTATACATAATCTATTGACCGTCTGTAGACAAAGGAAAATTATATTTGGTATAGAATTTAGTTTATAGATAGTCTATGGACCATCTATAGATAGAAGGAAATTGATGCGGTTATAGACTTCAGTCTATAAGTAGTCTATGGACCATCTATAGACAAAAGGAAATTAGGAAGGTTATAGACTTTTGTCTATTGAGCATCTATACAGTGTCTATTGAAAACAATAGTCTAAAGGGCGTCTATAGTGTCTATAAAGATCTATAGACAGTCTATAGAACATTTTCATAAGGGCGTCTCGTCCGCCGCCACCGCCAAACAGCCTGCATGTGTATCCATCTCTAATTGTAAATAATACTTGATGCCAGCAGGCACGCTTTCGCAATAAAAACAAAAGCCGGCCATGAGGAGCTCGCCTCTGTAGGTGCGGAAGACTGAGCGCGACGAAACGCACTCAGAGAAAAGAAAGGAGGAAAACAGTAAAGTCATTTCATTCTGTCGAGGAGGAGGAGAAAACTTTATTCTAGTCTGCGTCTTTGTGGCATCTTCAGACATGTTCTATCCTTGGGGTTGTACCCAGGAGTCTCCTCTGTCGAGCTCGTCCAGTTCTAATCAATGGTCGATTGCCCTCAGTCCAGGACTCCCCTGGCCACTGCCGCCCATTGATCTCGCTGTACCAGACCTTGTTGGTCTTCACAGCGGTCGCTGGAAAGCAGTTTCTCCCATAGGTCCGCACTCGGGTTTTGTATTTTGGGGACCACGTCTATGTTTTGGCATCTGTTGAAGTTTCCTGTACCACTCCACCATAATGGGGTGATTGACTAAAGGTAGACTCAGGGCATCAAAAAAAAAAGCGTGGTACACGTGTGAATATGGTGAGTACGGGAATTATTATTCCTTTTCGTCCACTTGAGTGCAGCCATACGGCTACAAATGGGAGCTAGTAGGGAATTTTAGCTTCGCGTAGACGGACACCGGTTTACCGGACGCCGGCTGCGCACGCGGAGTGCCCCGCCTAACCGCACCGCTGTGACTGCGTGCGCGTGTGCATCTAGCGGCCTCTAATAATGCGACAGCATCAGCTGTAACCACACCAAAATCCCGGGAATATCTGGTGTCAGGAAAGTCGCTGATTGTTTGAGGGAGCTCACGTGACTTTGTGATGTCATCACAACAGACCACCAGGTTGTGAGCAACCTAGGAAGAGAATCGAAATCAAAATTAAAAAAAAGTGATATATGGGAATGTCAGCACCGTCTCAGCATAGGGATACCTGCTACTGCTTCTTGCAGTGCGAATATCGCAGATGATGGGCCGACAATTGCAAAGAAACTGACGCAATCACGCAATAAGGTTGCAAAAGAAGCGACAATTGTGAAATATAATGCTGTCACATACCGCTCTTTAGGTGAGTGAGGCGTCACCGTAGCTTCTTGCTTTAGTTTATAACCGTGTGGCTTGCTGGAGAGGAATAATAACGAGTGATCATTAATGCGGCAGAAGTGACATATGTGCTATCATGAGACTCTAACCTACCCCTTGAGACAGGAGACAATAACGAATATAAAGAAAAACAGAACGGGAGAACGACTCATGCAAAGGCGAACTTCATCTAACTTCATTCGCTGAGAAGCCAGAAGATATAAGGAAAACCGAAATATGCGCAGAAGCAAGCCCGCACACAATCAACAAGACCGTTCAAGATACGAAATCTCGGTCCTAAAAAGGGTTACAAAGATATCACTAAAACAATCTCTTCCTATCTTTCTTACATGATCTGGTAGGGCCAGAATTGCACATGTCGATTACGTGGCAAAGAGCAACCTCTACGCATTTAATCCCATAATCATCTTGATCAGTCCGACCACGTTCACTGCAGGACAAAGGGCACTCCCATATGTCTTAACCCTGGCTTGTGTCAGCCACTGTCACCTTATTCCCGCAAACTTGTTAATCTCGTCCGCCCACCCAACTTTCCGTCGCCTCCTGCTACGCCTGACTTCTCTTGGAATCCTGTACGTCACCCTCAAGGACCATCGGTTATCTTGACTTGGCATTACCCTGGCCAGGCCAATTTCTTCTTTTAATTTCGGTTAGGTAATCATTAGACTGCGTTTATTCCCTCACCCGTTCTGCTCTCTTCCTGTCTCTTAACTACAATTATCATTACACCTGTCCCTTTTCTTTTAATAGCTCGCTGCGATGTCCTCAGTTTAAGTTGAACCCTTTTCGCTAGCCTTGACGTTCCTGCTTCATAAGAGGGTACAGATGTAATATATTACGGATACAATACAGATATATTAGTAAACTGCCATTCGTGATTTGATAGTTCCTGCGAAATGCGCTAAATTCCATTCTTATTTTTCTTGTTATTTGTCTATTGCGCTGACGGTGGGCGATGGTGGTGTTGAAGTCTGAGCAGAAAAGAAGGAAAGAAATGGGAAAAAAGATTTTATATATTCATGATACTTCGACTTCTTCATCCATTCCTTTATTGCCGCCTTTTCTTCTTCTTTATACCACACAGCTCAGGAGAAATGTGAGAGCATTGATGCCTATAGGAACAGGGACCGCGAAGGAATCATTCCAATAAATATCAATAGATTTTTCCATCGTTACTGAGGCTCCAGAATAAATTTTGTGCTCTGGTGTCAACTGAAGGCCCCAGGGCTAAAAGGGGCTAATTAAGGGTCCGCTGCCTATTCTAGCCTGGTCTCATTCCGTGTGTCTATCGGCGACATGCTATAGCTATCACCATCACTCGAGTGGGCGCGAGCTCGGCTGTGGTGGGCTGCTCGAGGCGCGCCGTAGCGAACATCAGCGCGTGGAGCAGCGGCGGTCCGGTCACGAGGGGACCGATGGTCATCGGCAGCAGCCCGAGCATTCCACGGCCAAAGGCAGACACTCGCTACTCGTCTACACGGCTCGCCTGGTCAACACATGGCTGGAGAACGTAAGTGGCGATGCACCGCTAGGCAGACCAGCATTAGAGCGAGCCGTACTCCTATAGATGGCCGCCGATGGCCAGACGCGTTACGATCGCGGGGAGGGGCTCTCGCCAGACGTCGACAGTGCTACTTCTCGGGATGGCTTCTGGAACCGCCCGATTCAAGCTTTGCGCTGCCCTGCAGCTTGTGCAGTACGAGGACCTACTGGGGTTAGAAAGCAAGACTCACGTCGGCGCACAGCTGCCCTTAATTGCTGCGCGGTGCACTCAAGCTGAGTTGTAAGATCGCTTCATCCTGCTGATGTGTTCCCAATGCCAACAATGAGTCCCTGAGACTGAGCGGGCGACATTCCTGGAAGTTTCTAGCGGCTAGTGCGGTGAAGGCAGTTAGGGGGATGTGTGCCCCGTGGCGCAAAGAGCCTCTTCTGCGTTGCCTTGTGAGACGGTAAAGAATACGGGGGGGTCCGTGCGCCTTTTGAGTACATAAGCTGTTGCTCGGTGTACATGCAGGTTGTTTCACAATGTCCGTGGTGGAGCCCCAACCGGGCCGCCAGTGCCGGTCGGTGTCCTTCGGCGATGGCAAGCGGCGTGTCATCGCCACCGACCTGGACCCCGAGGTGGAGCCGCTCACGCTGAAGACTTCCGTGGGCAGGCCCCCAACACCCCGGCCGCGGCTAACCGACGCAACACCTCTTCGTCGCCCAACGGCCAGTGCGACGAGTTGGGCAATGGCTGCTCGCGACACCCCAGCGCAGCCTCGGAGGTGGGTGTCGCTGCCGCCGCCTCTTCCCTGCTGATGGAAATGGAGGTGTGCACGGGAGGCTGATATATAAATTGGAGGATGTCACTAATTATATGCGCTCTGTAACAGGGCCATAGTTCGGCTCTGCTGTCGATTTTAACGTGGTCGCGATAAAAAGAGCTATTGTCGCCGCGGCATCGTAGACCATAACCGAAAAATCCACGAAAAGTCCCCCTGAGAAGCAACGTACGAGGTAGGTGGGCCACGCGGGTCACGTGACCTTGTGGCTTCATCACAACCGGCCCACCGGATTGTGAGAAACGCGCACCGTGGCAGGTGGCAGTTGAATCAAACATTTGTCCCGTGAGATTGCTGGGAAGGGCAACCTTGATCGCACAATTCGCACCGGTGGCAGAACCATTGCGACAGTAGTGGTGTGATGACTTCCGAAGATCTGTTTTCCTGCCCCACTTGTTGTTGATGCGGGGTTCAGTGCGAAACCTTGTCCCCTGGAAGGTCTATGGGAAGAATGTGGTCTTCCATCTGTTATCACTGCATATATATGCTGGCAGGAATCCTCTTGTTGCGTATGACTGAAGCGTTCCCATGTGTCTTCATTCAATGAGCTAGCGCGCCCCACCGTGACGAGAATAAGGGCCTTGAGACATCACACGCTGGCGGCTCCTCTGCGCAGGTATTGGCGATGGCCATGCACGAGCCGTACCCGGGCCGTCAGTGGCGGTCGGTGACCTTCGACGATGCCAAGCGGCGTGTCATCGCCACCGACCAGGATGCGGAGGTGGACACGCTGAATATGAAGTGCACCGTGGGAACGCTCCCGACACTCCGGCCGTCGCGAACCGACTGCTGTTGAAACTCCGTTTTCTTTTCATATTTATCCTGTGTATTTGTGTCATTTTTTAAATACGCTTCGCGAGACAAAACACAGGCACCTCCCGATTGTTTATGGCCGGCAGCGGCTCCCCTCGGGCGACGGGACTCTGGGAACCCGAGGGAGAGGGCCAAAGGTTGAGACAAGCGGAGAGCTCCTCCGTCTGGAGGGGCAAGGGAAAAGGACAGAACGAGCGGGGAGCCCCAGCGATGAGCATGCAATTTATCGCTCTTGCTCCCCTCCTAATGAACAGTTTGTTTCTTGCAATAAAATAATTTACGTAAGCGATAACAATCTACTGTCATCAGAAACGAACTAAATCAGTCTGTTTCTATAACTGTACACCACCCCTTCGTCGACCGACGGCCAGTACTACGAGTTGCGCGAGGGCTCCTCGCGGCCACCCAGGGCAGTCGCGGAGGGGGGCGCCCTTACATTAATTTCTTTACACAATCCACAGAGTGTCTATAGACTTTAGTCTAAGAAGTCTGTAGACTGTCTATAGACAAATCCATTAGACCATTCTAAATACAATCTATAGATTTTTCGCCATACAATATTAGTAGACTTTTGTTGTCTATAGACAGTCCATAAACAAATGTATAGGTCCATAGACAGTCTATAGACACATGTCTATAGACACGTCTTTAGAAAATTTATAGATTTATGGCCATACACTTCCTACAGACTTCTGTCCATAGACCGTTTATAGACAAACGTCGTCTACTGATAATAGACACAGGTCTATAGGCAGTCTATAGATGATCTATAGACTTAGGCCATACACTTCCTGTAGATTTCTGTCTGTAGACGAAAGTCTACTGGTCCAGTAGACATAGGTCTATAGACTGTCTATACACATTCTACAGTTATATGGCCTGGCAATGCTGTAGATATCTGTCTATAGAGCTCTGTCTAAAAAACCTTAATTGACCATTGTCTGTAGGCTGCCTACAGACAGTCTACAACTGTTCAAAAAGGTCACCACACGGTCTTCACAAATGACATGACGATCAATATACTTACAATTTATTTTATTTCCAAGCTATGCAGGCAAGGAATATGCAATACATGCACCACATAAAAATAAATGCTGAAAG
This sequence comes from Amblyomma americanum, assembly GCF_052857255.1. Classification (NCBI taxonomy): domain Eukaryota; kingdom Metazoa; phylum Arthropoda; class Arachnida; order Ixodida; family Ixodidae; genus Amblyomma; species Amblyomma americanum. Next base: position 119,488,018 of record NC_135497.1, on the reverse strand, counting down.
TAATAGTCCGAACATAGTTTCCTCAGAAGCAATCTTGCGACCTGTTGTCTGCAGTCAGTCATCCGGGCATGTTGACCTGTACAGTGCAAGAAAAAAAAATGAGGAACTGAAAAAAAATTCCAACTCCATCTCTACAAATGTGCTTTAAAACACAAGGCATATATATCCTGGCTATCCCATTCAAGAAAGCTAGTCATGTTTTAGTTTGGTTTTATGTGGTCCAAAAACGCAAGGTGACTCAGGCCATGAGAGGCGCCGTAGTGAAAGGTTGTGGAGTAATTTCGGCCACCTGCGGTTTGTTGCCGTGCACTGACATTGCATAGAACACAGGCCTCTAGCATTTTGCCTCTATCAAAACGCGACAGGCTAGACCAGGATCGAACCTGCATCATCTAGGTTGTAGTAGTAGTACAGTTTATTTGGGACAAAAATATACAAAATTTGCCCTGGGTGAGAAGGCAAATGGCATTTTTGCCTGATGAGGCCATCCCACCCCTGACAGCAGTGGCAACCACTATAGGCATAATCGAACACATTTGCAGTAGAGTACATCGTACAACATCCAATATGTATGCAAGCACACAAAACAAAACAAGTGGACAACCCTGAGGACTGTGTGCATGCTTCTGTATATGGAAAAAAAAGATTTACAGATTCCCAAATACAATTTACACGTACAACACACAAATGTGTTCCATGACACAAAAGAAATTCTTTGACTTATTATTCCATTAGGTACATATGTCTTAGTGTTTTCTTTAGGTAGTGATGGGTAGATTGGTAAAAATTGAAAGATGGCTGGATATTGATTCAATAAATTTGCTATTTGCATACATAATCTCACATCACCATTGTTGGTGGGTGATCAGGGCACCTGTATTTTATCTTCCTTAAGGAGATGTGGAGTGTGTTTCTTTTTGTACTGAACCTCGATATTTGAACGGTGTAACATATACTGGTGCACGATTTCCAGAAATAACTTATATTTGAATAGCTTACTGATCTCTAGTATGTCATAGACCTTAAAGCATGGGAAGCAATGTTCTATTTTTGGTATTTTCGAATACCACATATTGAGCTCTTTTGCAGAGGGTGCAGCTAATCAAGGTTTCTATGTGTTGTGTCTGACGATACCAGGGAGCAGTATGTTAAACGTGAATGAAAGAGAGCATAGTAAGTTTATTGCTTCACTGGCAACCTGCTTAATATGCCAAAAACACGTGAAGTTCAATTCGGAGAGCTTCTGTGTGCGAATTCCAGAGAAACATTTCATGAATAATAACATCTAGAAATCAAATCCTCTTAGACTGGTTGATAATGTTATTCCGGAACTTCAATTTGAACTCACTATCTTTTTTGCTACTTTTAGACTTGAAAATCAGGTATTCCATCTTGTTTATCTTTAGGTCTAGTTTATTAAAGGTTGACTAAAAGTCTAAATAGTGAAGCCATTCATTTGCTTCCCTGTAAACGAAGCTTTCAATGCAACCTGAAAAAAATACATTAGTGTCATCTGCATGTAATACCATTTCAGAGCAGCCTGGGGTGTTTACAATATCACTCATATATATCAAGAATAATATGGGGCTTAGAATGGATCCCTATGGAACTCCGTATTTAATAGTGCCTCAATCGGATTTGGTGCTCTTTATTATGGTGTATTTTTCCCTGCAAATTAAACAGCTTTCCATCAGGGCATGTGCTGTACCTTGGATTCCATAGAACGGTAGCTTTATTAATAATATATCATGATGGACAGAATCAAAGGTTTTCCTGAAATCAAGAAAGAAACCCAAAGTAAGCTTTCCTTTCTTAATGTTGTCACGAATTTTCTGTTTAATATAAAGTAAAGCAGTTTCAGTTGCCTTATTCTTTCTGAATCCAAACTGCTTGTTTACTATCAAGTTATGCAGAGTGAGGAAATCAACAATTCTTTTGTTCATTATGTGTTCAGCAACTTTTGAAAAGACTGAAAGCACTGACATTGGTCTATAGTTGTTCGTCTTCAAAAGCACAACTTTTATGAATAGCTGGAACATGCGGAAGCTTCATTTGGTTTGGAAACATCCCTACTTGAAGTATGCAGTTGCATATATGCGTAAGGACTGGAGTTATCAGTGCGGCCATCTTCACGGGGGAAACTTTCACATCATCGTAGGCTGATGCACAGTTGTCCTTCAGCGTCATGATTATGTTGAGGACTTTTTCGGCTCAAGTTGGAGTGAGAAATACAACTTGAGGACATTGAACATTCATATATTGTTCACATGATAATGTAACATGAATATCATTTGAGGCACCAACTTCTACAAAGTGCATGTTGAAAAGGTTTGCAATGTTTTCTTCAGTTCAGCCCTGTGTAGCATAGCGGTAATGTCGTCTTGTGTAATAGCCTTAACTTGCAGCTTTTCTAAAATCTCATTTTTTTGCTTAGCAAGTCCTCATCCTGGGTTTCAGTCAATATATGAAGCTCTAGGGTTAGACAGCGACTACGCCACTCCAAATCATCTAGGTCCGGCTTCAGCTGAGTTATATCACTACCTACGTTGTTAGATTCCAGCCCTTCAACTCACTTCGTTAGTAGTTTTGTTGTTTTTTCTTGAACAGTCAGGTGGTTCTGAAAGTCGTCAAACTTATCAGAGAGCAACTGCATTTGCGTCTCAAATGCATCAAACTTTTTTGACAAAGGCAAAAGAGCATCAATCTTCGTTTCAGTCTGTAGTAATCTGAGTATCACATCGGAATCATGCTGCGGATTTTCTGTGGTGCTTGTGCCGTTGTGGTTGCCTCGACAAGAGTCACATTTCCATGCTTTCTTTTTGGCTTCGTGCTTACCATTGAAAGATTCTTCTGTTATTCCCACACATGCACCATGATGAAAATTAAATTTGCACTTCGAGCATGATGCAAAGATGCTATCAGTGAGTGGAAGACGGACGGAAAGCACAACAACGAGCTATAGTATGCTCAGATCTTGTACAAAAAACTCATCCACTTAGGGGCAGCGACGACATAAAAGGAAAACAAAATCACATTCAGTGAGGCATAATTATGCACAAACCTGCACAAAGGCAGAGACGGTTACATGATGCTCGCAGTTACGGTCACCACTGCCAAGTGAGGTCCCAGTGGAAGTAATCTTTTATAGCCCACAGTGAACCGTTGATGCTGTGCCGGATTTCCGTGTAACACCGACGACCACGCCTTCCTGGTCCGCTGCTCGAAACTACCGTCCGTCTTCAGGGCACGTGCGATGACCAGTGAGATGTACGGCTGCACAGTGGGTAATCTGCACAAAGGCAGAGACTGTTATGTGATGCTCGCAGTTATCCTCGCTACATTGCAGTGGTGACGATAACTTGACGTAGCTTTACATAACATAACTGACGACTTGGCATAACTTGAGCACCTGAAGAACACGATAACCACTGAGCCATCACGCCGGATTCATCATTTCAGTAAATATGCATGACAAATTCTATGTGGCTGTCATAAAACATTGTAACCAATATCCACATTCCGTGCAGCACTCTACCTCTACACTAAATAGCTACTGCGAATACTGACCTCTGTATGCATTCCCTTTACATTAATTGGAATAGAATACTTAGAAAACTTGTGCCACTTATCATTGACTCGCTACGAGCTGTTGAGAATGCTGCTCCATAAAACGTACATTCAGTGCTCCTTGCAAAAGAATCCCAACTGGAGAATATTCAAGCATTTATTCTTATACCCGCTATTGAACAAGCGCTTCAAAATACCCTGCATGAAGCCTGGTACGTACGCCGATACTGAAACGGGCACAAGCCATGAAAAACCTACCAGGCAGACTGCGAACCAGTTCACCACGGTTTTGCGCCGACAACTTGAAACACTAAGACGAAACAGCATACTCATACACCAGAGTGCGCTCTTTGGAACAAGTGGGTTACAGCGCTTCCATGCCGTGCTGATTATGCAGAAAAACTCAAACAGCACATAGTGGCTGCAACAGCGCCATTTCAGAACCATACGTGAGCTTCAGACGACAAGCTCATTATTGTAATGATGAAATACCATCTCAAATTGAGTTTTTACTTCAAGTGCAGCCTGGACAGAGCAGTAAAAAGGCGACACTTGCATGCAGGTACCCTAACCTAACGCTGATAGAAAAATCAACGAAAGCAACGAACACGCTCAAAGAAAGAATTATTTCATTGAAACAATTAACGTGTTCATAAAAAGGCGCAGCCATAATAAAACAGCGCGAGCAGAATTGCATTCGCGGCGCAAATAAGCGCCAAGTTACATTGGCGTTTTTGTAATGTAGCAGTGTGAGATCAGAAACGCATACTCTGCCTCTCGCGCAATTGGTACTGGAGAAATTTGTGCACGCGTACGCGGGGTTCATGAACGAGCCTCTCGGAGCGAAATGTAAGCCATCTCTTGTCGAGGCGACCTTTACTCAGCTTTCGAAATGAATTGCCCGCAGGCCAGCGGCGGCGGCCAACCGCTCGGATAACAGGGATGGACGAATCCATACGTGTGCAACGAAAGGGGAGACGGGATGCAGCTCGTAGGTTCTTCGCGGTGTTTGTACACACTCGCGATTTGCGCCGGCAACCACTTTTATTTCAACCTTCACGCTATTAGCATTCCTCCACCGCCGCTTCACTACATCTTTGACAAACGCCTCGAGCTCTAGTCAATAGCGTTACAAAAGATATTTGGTGAAACGTCGCAGCCCACGACGCGCACCGAGTGAGCGGCTACAACAAACAAGCAATTAATGCACACCTCTCAATGAACAGCACTCCATGGTCCCGACAGGCGATAACACAAAGAATAAAAAATAAATGTAATCCACCTCTGAACTTTATTGTGCGTTTGCGCAGATGCCAAGAAAATCGTGCTCACACGGCTCTAACGCATAGTTTCATTTCGGCCTTCACTCACGGGCTAAGCGATATTTCTGGCTGTGCACCTACTTTTCAACACGGAAAAGCCAGTAGAGAGCTCGCGAGGAGGGCTTACCGTCCCGGGTTTCGCACCGAGTGCCTTTCCGCGCGTCAGGAAAGACATAGCGGCACAGACGTAAGCGCATTATTCGAGAACATGGCGGCTGCCGCTGCTCACACAAACGTGCTTACAAACGTGGATAGGAAGTTTGTCGCTGCGCACATAATCTGCTCTGCACACACAGCACTGCTTAGAGTGGCTAAGGAGACCGGATGAATAAAAATAATCGTGTAGACTTACCGTAAGTGGACGATTAAGTTGAATTTTAATCAAAACTTAATCCACGAGAGATAACGCCGCCGACGCCGACACACCGGCGCACACAGTTGTTTGCTGCCCGGATGATTTTCCGCCGCCTCCGGGCAAAACGGGTAAAAAGTGAAACCGAAACCAATTTCACGGTAATGTCTATATTGTTCGCACTCTTGCCAAGTGTAGCTTGCTCTAGCATCCAAGAACACACAGGGCCATTGGTTTAAAGCATAAACTCTCCACTCGCGCTTTAAAAACCTTATTACTTTCGCGAAAACCGAAACCTTGCAACTTTGTCCATGCGCGCCGCATCTCCCAGCGAATAGTATGTGGCGCCCTTTTCAAATAATTATAATGGTGCATAGCATAACGTCTGTGCACGGATCGTCTGCATTCTGCCTTTTCTGACGAATTAAATGTTTTCCAATCCAATAACGTCTTTTTGGCGTGTGCTCGTGTTTGGAAAACCGGTATGGACAACAGCGTGTTATCGCCTACGATGCAGCAGGTGTACGGCGAAGAACGAAAATATACTGGGCTTCTGATTGTTGAGTCGCAGCACTTTTTCACGTGAATGCAAACTGCAAAGGTATAAATGGCATATCTTAATTCCGCAGAGAACCATGATCTTTGAGTCTCTTCTAATCATTTTTCTGAGAGATGGGCACATCCTTGAATTCTCACCCCCGTTATTCCCCCTTATTTTACCGGAGGTTTTAAGGAGAAATAAATGTACAGTCACTGATGAAATGCTTCTTAATTTATGCGCGTTGGACAGTAATGATTGTACGATGTAATGGTATATTCTTGAGCGATCCGTTTAAGGGAGAGTGTGTTCGTTTGATGTAGTACAGTCTGCAGCACCCTTACTTCAGAAATGGGTGCCTTTCCTAGCTCTACCTGTCAGCATTAAAGATTATTGAATAATATTCACAATGTGCGTCGCGGTTTAAGGAAAATTAGCTCTTCAAAGCTTCTAAAAACAATATACATGAAGATATTGCATTGCCGTTGGACAATATTTTTTTTATCCCTGAAATAGCAAAGGAAGCGGAGGACTTTGACGATAGTTGCGGTCACTCGATGCAGTTTGGTTCGTGGGGGTTTAACGTCATAGCCAACGCAGGGAATGAGGGATGCCGTAGTGAAGGGCTCCGGAAATTTCGACCGCCTGGGGTTCTTTAACGTGCACTGACATCGCACACTACACGGGCCTCAGGAATTTCGCCTCCATCGAAATTCGACCGCCGCGGCTGGCAACGATTCCGCGTCTTTCGGGTCAGCATCCGAGCGCCATAACCACTTAACCGCTGCGGCGGCCCGATGCAGTTCTACTCAGCATGCAGTGCGAAAAGAAATGGATATTTTATGGACTTAGTCGAAAGGCAGTGTATACATTGTTACGTAAAATTATGATTGTGTAATGGGACCGACAGGCGCAGCGCAGCGAAGAAGCGGACGAGTTCAAGCGGGACAACGAAGAAGCAGACGAACTGCAGCTGGGTTTTTCGAATGACGCCTGTGAGTGTGCCCGTCGTGTCGCCGGTCAACCAAGACCAACCGACCTGTGCTTCAAATAAACGCCTTGACACTTGGTGGAGGTGCCTCGGTTCCCGTCCCGGTCCTCATCCTGGAACTTCGAAGTGGAACGCTCCTCGTCTCCGCCACCATGCCGGAAGGTCCGAGTGAACCATCGCAGCCCATCCCTGCCACCGTACTCTGTCACGGGGTGCAGCGCCAGCGTGACCCTTCTCCATTTAGTGGCACCGATGACCAAGACGTCGACGATTGGCTGGCCTCCTATGAGCGCATCAGCACTTACAATCGGTGGGACGATTCCGTGAAACTTAGCAACGTCCTCTTCTACCTAACGGACGTTGCCAACCTATGGTTTCGCAACCATGAGGCCGATCTTCCCACCTGGTCGTCCTTTAAAACGAGCTTCGCCGACGTTTTCGGCCACCCCGCCGTCCGGAAGCTTCGCGCCGAGCAACGTCTTCGTGCTCGATCTCAGCTACCTTCCGAGACGTTCACAAGCTACATCGAGGATATCGTTGACCTGTGCAAGCGTGTCAACCCCTCCATGTCCGAAGGGGATAAAGTCAACCACATACTTAAAGGCATAGCCGATGACGCTTTCCAGATGCTGCTGGCGAAGAACCCCACCTCCGTCGCTACCGTCATCCAGCTGTGCCAAAGCTTCGACGAACTCCGCAAGCAACGCGCATCTACGCGGCAGTCCGGCGCGCCTGCGGTTGGTCTTGCTGGCTTGGCCCTTGGTGGCTCGTCTGCTGAGCAGTCCCTGTTCATGCAGCAAGTTAAAGACTTCATCCGCGAAGAGATCGCTCGCCAGCTTTCTCTGCTGCATCACATTCCCGACCCCGTCTGCCCTCCGCACGACCTGGCGCCATCTCTCACGCCCACTATCCGTCGTGCTATTGAGGAGCAGGTCGCTGCAGTTCTGCCATCCAGTCCCCCACCTCCTCCTGTGGCAGCGCCGCTCACCTATGCTGAAGCAGTCACCGGTACACGGCGCTCGCCCACCTCTGCCGCCTACCCTAGCAGCCCGGCCTTTTATGCTCCACCGCCGTCTATACCCCCGCCGCAGGCCCCGGTTCGTCGACCCCGCCGAAACCCTATGAACCCCTGGCGTACCGAGGACAATCGACCGATATGCTATTCCTGTGGTCTTCCGGGCCATGTCGCACGCTTTTGCCGTCAGCGATCTCCTCGTTCTGGCGATTTCATGCGCAATTTCCGCTACGATTCCGGGCCGCCCTTGCCTAATGTCTCCTCTGCCTCCTCTACACATCGCTCCCAGTACCCTACTCGCCGCTCGCCTTCCCCTCGTCGACGTTCCATTTCTCCGATGCTCCGCCGCCCGGACCCTCTCCCAGAGGAAAACTGACTGCCGCAGTTCAGGGGGCAAGAACTGCGTGTTTTGCCAACTTTTTAAGTCCTCCGTGTTCTCCTGCTAACGTGATTGAGGTGTCTGTTGAAGGCGTCCCCGTTCTCGCGCTCGTCGACACGGGTGCTGCAGTGTCAGTAATTAGTGATGCTCTTCGCCGCAAACTTCGTAAGGTGACAACGCCGCTGTCTGACTTTTCACTACGTACGGCCACCTCTCAGCGCATCCACCCCATCGCAGCCTGCACGGTCCGCGTTTCTATCTACGACGTCGCCTTTACCATCGAGTTTGTTGTGCTGACCGCCTGCTCTCACGATGTCATCCTCGGCTGCGATTTCCTCTCGACCCACCGTGCAGTGATTGATTGTGCCCGTGCGGAACTTGAGCTTTCTTCCCTGTGTGATGTTTCGTTGTGTGACCTACCTGTGCGCTCCGCTAAGCTTCTTGTAGCTGCCGACACCGACATACCTCCCTCCTTTTCCGCCCTCGTTCCGCTCCGCCCCGACTCTTTCCTCAGCGGCCCTGTTCTTTTCACACCTACCGCAGCAGCCGCTCGCCATCAGCGCCTCCTCATTCCATTCGCCGTTGTCTCGATTTCCGATGGCCACTGCGCCATCTATGTCACCAACCCATTTTCTTGCCCGTCGTTTGTTCTTCGCGGCGAATGCCTCGGCTCTATTGAAGAACTGGACCCTGCTCTTGCTTCCGAGTTATCCGATACCCGTGCCTGTTCCCCAGTTACTGCCTTAGCCTGTTGTGCGACAGCGCCCGATCCGATTTCCATCGACGTCTTTCGTCGTAACATCGCTCCCGACCTTCCATCCGCTTACCGTGACCAAATATTGGAACTTCTCTTCCGCTTCCGCAACTCTTTCGACCTTTCCCAGCCCTCCTTGGGGCGCGCATTGGCCGTCTCTCACACAATTGACACTGGTACCCACGCTCCCTTGCGTCAGCGACCGTACCGAGTCTCGCCGAGCGAGCGCCGCGTCATCCGTGACAATGTTGACGACATGCTTCGGCGCGGCATAATACAGCCTTCTCACAGCCCTTGGGCCTCTCCTGTTGTCTTGGTGACGAAAAAAGATGGCTCCATCAGGTTCTGTGTGGACTACCGCCGTCTCAACAAGATCATACGCAAGGATGTTTATCCTCTACCCCGAATCGACGACGCACTGGATTGCTTGCAGGGAGCGCAGTATTTTTCATCCCTCGACTTACGCTCCGGCTACTGGCAGGTCCCGATGGCAGCGAACGACAGGCCGAAAACCGCTTTCGTCACCCCAGACGGCTTGTATGAGTTCAATGTGATGCCATTCGGCCTCTGCAATGCTCCAGCCACATTCGAAAGGATGATGGACACTATTCTCAGTGGCCTCAAATGGGAAACTTGTCTGTGTTGCCTAGATGACATTGTCGTTTTTTCCAAAGATTTTCCTTCCCATCTGCACCACCTTCAGCGCGTACTCACTAGCCTTACTGACACCGGCCTCCAACTAAACTTGAAAAAATGTTACTTCGGTGCAACGCAGCTCACAATATTAGGCCATGTCATCTCCAAAGACGGCGTTCTTCCTGACCCTGCCAAACTTCGCGCCGTCGCTGACTTCCCCAAACCAACCACCTTAAAAGAACTTCGCAGTTTTATAGGCTTATGCTCATATTTTCGCCGCTTCATCCGAAATTTCGCCAGTGTCATCGCCCCTTTAACGCAGCTTCTTGCCAGCAGCCCGAACCTTTCGTCTTGGTCCCCCGCCTGCGATACCGCGTTCAGCACTTTACGCCGCCTGCTGGTCTCTCCCCCCATCCTTCGCCATTTTGATCCCGCCTGTCCGACAGAAGTTCACACTGACGCGAGCGGTGTGGGCTTGGGCGCAGTTCTTGCCCAGCGAAAGCCTGGGTATCCGGAATACGTCGTTGCTTACGCCAGCCGCGCCCTCACCAAGGCGGAATCAAACTATTCTGTCACAGAAAAAGAATGTCTCGCCATCATTTGAGCAATTGCCAAGTTCCGCCCTTACATTTACGGCCGGCCCTTCTATGTCGTCACAGACCACCACGCCCTATGCTGGCTATCCTCCCTCAAAGATCCTTCTGGCCGACTCGCCCGCTGGGATTTACGTCTCCAGGAGTTTGATATACACGTCATTTATCGCTCCGGCCGCAAGCACTCGGACGCCGACGCCCTTTCTCGTTCACCACTCCCATGCGAGTCAACCTCTGCCCTCGTCTGTGCCTACGAATTCTCTTCGTTCAACATCCCTGATATGCTCTCCGAACAACTGAAGGATCCTTGGATCACCTCGCTGCTAAACTTCCTGAACACTCCCTCGCCGCATCATTCGACCCGGACCCTTCGCCGCCAAGCCCACCACTTCGCCGTTGGTGATGGCCTCTTATACCGCCGTAATTACCTCCCCGACGGCCGGAAGTGGCTGTTGGTCATCCCTCGACACCTCCGTGCTACAATCTGTGCCTCTTTTCACGCCGCTCCACAATGCGGCCACGCCGGTGTACTGAAAACATATGCTCGCCTTCGTCAGCGATTCTACTGGCGAGGTATGTACCGCTACATACGTCAGTATATTCGGTCATGCACCGCCTGCCAACGTCGCAAGAAACCTCCCCACTCCGCCGCCGCTCCTTTGCAGCCGTTACCTTGCCCTGGCCGTCCCTTTGACCGCGTCGGCATTGATCTTAATGGCCCGCTTCCAACTACTTCGGCTAATAATCGGTGGATCATCGTTGCCGTTGACCATCTCACCCGTTACGTCGAAACGTCGGCTCTCAAATATGTTACCGCAAACGATGTCGCTCACTTCATTCTACACAGTCTTGTTCTTCGTCACGGCGCCCCGAAAGAACTTCTAAGTGACCGCGGCCGTGTTTTTCTCTCGGACGCCGTCGAGGCCCTGCTCAAGCAATGCCAAATCGTTCATCGCTACACCAGCGCCTATCACCCCCAGACCAACGGCATGACTGAGCGGTTCAACCGCACTCTGAGTGACATGCTCGCCATGTACGTTGACACCGCCCACTCCAACTGGGATCAAGTGCTCCCGTTCGTCACGTACGCGTATAACACAGCTACTCAGACAACAACGGGGTTTTCTCCTTTCTTCCTCTTATATGGCCGGGAGCCTATATCCACCATGGACACCATCCTTCCTTATCACCCTGACCCTTCCGAGACCACCTTACTCTCCGAAGCTCACCTGTACGCCGAAGAATGCCGGCAACTTGCCCGCTCTTTCACCACACAGCAACAATGGGATCAGAAGCACCGTCGGGATTCTCCGGACCCTCCAGCGTCATACCCATCTGGCGCCCTCGTTTGGCTCTGGGTGCCTTCCTCCACTCCCGGCCTCGCCACGAAACTACTGTCTCGCTTTCACGAACCTTACCGGGTTGTCCACCAAACTTCTCCGGTGACTTATATAGTTGAGCCGCTCGTTCCCTCTTCGGACCACCGTCGCCGGGGGCGCGAAACTGTGCACGTTGAGCGCCTCAAGCCTTACTATGACCCGCCCATCCTCTCCTCTCCGTAAGTCGCCAGGATGGCTCCTTTTTCGGAGGGAGAGTAATTGTAATGGGACCGACAGGCGCAGCGCAGCGAAGAAGCGGACGATTTCAAGCGGGACAACGAAGAAGCAGACGAAGTGCAGCTGGGTTTTTCGAACGACGCCTGTGAGTGTGCCCGTCGTGTCGCCGGTCAACCAAGACCAACCGACCTGTGCTTCAAATAAATGCCTTGTCAGTTGTTATAAACAATAGGCAATAGGTCTATAGACAATAGTCTATACGTAGTCTAAAGATTGTCTATAGACGATAGGAAATTAAGGCGGTTGAGAGATTTTGGTCTATAAATTGTCTGTAGGTCGTCTATAGACAAATGGCTGCTAAGCCGGTTATAGACTAGTCTATAGATGGTTTATAGATTGTCTATAAACAAAAGGAAATTAGGGCGGTTATAGGCTTTAGTCTGTAGATGGTGTATAGATTGTCTATGGAGAAAAGGAAATAAGGCAGGTATCGACTTTAGTCTGTAGAAAATCTATTGACTGCCTATCGACAAAGGAAAATTATGTTTAATATAGACTTTGGTCTACAAATGGTCTATATACTTTTTATGCACAAAAGGAAATGAGGCAGTTATAGGCTTCAGTCTATAGATAATCTATTGACCGTCTATAGACAAAAAAAAACTTGTCTGCTACAGACTAGTCTACAGATATTCTATGGACCATCTATAGACAGAACAAAATTAAGGCGGTTATAGACTTTACTCTATAGATAGTCTATTGACCACTTATAGACGGAAGGAAATTAAGGTTGTTATACACTTTAGTCTATAGATAATCTATTGACTGAATATAGAGAAAGGAAAATTGTCTGTTATGGACTTGAGTCTATAGATGATCTATAGACATTCTATGGACAAAAGGAAGTAAGGCGGTTATAGACTTTAGTCTATAGATAATCTATTGACCGTCTGTAGACAAAGGAAAATTATATTTGGTATAGACTTTAGTCTATAGATAGTCTATGGACCATCTGTAGATAGAAGGAAATTGATGCGGTTAAAGACTTCAGTCTATAAGTAGTCTATGGACCATCTATAGACAAAAGGAAATTAGGAAAGTTATAGACTTTAGTCTATAGAGCATCTATACAGTGTCTATTGAAAACATTAGTCTAAAGGGCGTCTATAGTGTCTATAAAAAGTCTATAGACAGTCTATAGAACATTTTCATAAGGGCGTCTCGTCCGCCGCCACCGCCAAACAGCCTGCATGTGTATCCATCTCTAATTGTAAATAATACTTGATGCCAGCAGGCACGCTGTCGCAATAAAAACAAAAGCCGGCCATGAGGAGCTCGCCTCTGTAGGTGCGGAAGACTGAGCGCGACGAAACGCACTCAGAGAAAAGAAAGGAGAAAAACAGTAAAGTCATTTCATTCTGTCGAGGAGGAGGAGAAAACTTTATTCTAGTCTGCGTCTTTGTGGCATCTTCAGAGATGTTCTATCCTTGGGTGTGTACCCAGGAGTCTCCTCTGTCGAGCTCGGCCAGTTCTAATCAATGGTCGGTTGCCCTCAGTCCAGGACTCCCCTGGCCACTGCCGCCCATTGATCTCGCTATACCAGACCTTGTTGGTCTTCACAGCGGTCGCTGGAAAGCATTCTCTCGCATTGGTCCGCACTCGGGTTTTGTATTTTGGGGACCACGTCTATGTTTTGGCATCTGTTGAAGTTTCCTGTACCACTCCACCATAATGGGGTGATTGACTAAAAGTAGACTCAGGGCACCAAAAAAAAAGCGTGGAAAACGTGTGAATATGGTGAGTACGGGAATTATTACTCCTTTTCGTCCACTTGAGTGCAGCCATACGGCCACAAATGGGAGCTAGTAGGGAATTTTAGCTTCGCGTAGACGGACACCGGTTTACCGGACGCCGGCTGCGCACGCGGAGTGCCCCGCCTAACCGCACCGCTGTGACTGCGTGCGCGTGTGCATCTAGCGGCCTCTATTAATGCGACAGCATCAGCTGTAACCATACACAAATCCCGGGGATGTCTGGTGTCAGGAAAGTCGCTGATTGGTTGAGGGAGCTCACGTGACTTTGTGATGTCATCACAACAGACCACCAGGTTGTGAGCAACCTAGGAAGAGAATCGAAATTGAAATTAAAAAAAGTGATATGTGGGAATGTCAGCACCGTCTACTACCTGCTACTGCTTCTTGCAGTGCGAATATCGCAGATGATGGGCCGACAATTGCAAAGAAACTGACGCAATCACGCACAAAAGTTGCAAAAGAAGCGACAATTGTGAAATATAATGCTTTCACATACAGCTCTTTAGGTGAGTGAGGCGTCACCGTAGCTTCTTGCTTTAGTTTATAACCGTGTGGCTTGCTGGAGAGGAATATTAACGAGTGATCATTAATGCGGCAGAAGTGACATATGTGCTATCATGAGACTCTAACCTACCCCTTGAGACAGGAGACAATAACGCCTATAAAGAAAAACAGAACGGGAGAACGACTCATGACAAAGGCTAACTTCATCTAACTTCATTCGCTGAGATGCCAGAAGATATAAGGAAAACCGAAACATGCGCAGAAGCAAGCCCACACACAATCAACAAGACCGTTCAAGATACGAAATCTCGGTCCTAAAAAGGGTTACAAAGATATCACTAAAACAATCTCTTCCTATCTTTCTTACATGATCTGGTAGGGCCAGAATTGCACATGTCGACAACGTGGCAAACAGAAACCTCTACGCATTTAATCCCATAATCATCTTGATCAGTCCGACCAAGTTCACTGCAGGACAAAGGGCACTCCCATATCTCTTAACCCTGGCCTGTGTCAGCCACTGTCACCTTATTCCCGCAAACTTGTTAATCTCGTCCGCCCACCCAACTTTCCGTCGCCTCCTGCTACGCCAGACTTCTCTTGGAATTCTGTACGTCACCCTCAAGGACCATCGGTTATCTTGACTTGGCATTACCCTGGCCAGGCGAATTTCTTCTTTTAATTTCGGTTACGTAATCATTAGACTGGGTTTATTCCCTCACCCGTTCTGCTCTCTTCCTGTCTCTTAACTACACCTATCATTACACCTGTCCCTTTTCTTTTAATAGCTCGCTGCGATCTCCTCAGTTTAAGTTGAACCCATTTTGCTAGCCTTGACGTTCCTGCTTCATAAGCGGGTACAGATATAAGACATATATAATATACTACGGATACAATACAGATATATTAGTAAACTGCCATTCGTGATTTGATAGTTGCTGCGAAATGCGCTAAATTCCATTCTTATTTTTCTTGTTATTTCTCTATTGCGATGACGGTGGGTGATTTTGGTGATGGAAGTCTGAGCAGAAAAGAAGGAAAGAAAAGGGAAAAAGATTTTATATATTTTCGATACTTCGACTTCTTCATTCATTCCTTCATTGCCGCCTTTTCTTCTTTATAACGCACAGCTCAGGAGAAATGTGAGAGCATTGATGCCTATAGGAACAGGGACCGCGAAGGAATCATTCGAATAAATATCAATAGATTTTTCCATCGTTACTGAGGCTCCAGAATAAATTTTGTGCTCTGGTGTCAACAGAAGGCCCCAGGGCTAAAAGGGGCTAATTAAGGGTCCGCTGCCTATTCTAGCCTGGTCTCATGCCGTGTGTCTATCGGCGACAGGCTAAAGCTATCACCATCACTCGAGTGGGCGCGAGCTCGGCTGTGGTGGGCTGCTCGAGGCGCGCCGTAGCGAACATCAGCGCGTGGAGCAGCGGCGGTCCGGTCACGAGGGGACCGATGGTCATCGGCAGCAGCCCGAGCATTCCACGGCCAAAGGCAGACACTCGCTACTCGTCTACATGGCTCACCTGGTCCACACATGGCTGGAGAACGTAAGTGGCGATGCACCGCTAGGCAGACCAGCATTAGAGCGAGCCGTACTCCTATACATGGCCGCCGATGGCCAGACGCGTTACGATCGCGGGGAGGGGCTCTCGCCAGACGTCGACAGTGCTACTTCTCGGGATGGCTTCTGGAACCGCCCGATTCAAGCTTTGCGCTGCCCTGCAGCTTGTGCAGTACGAGGACCTACTGGGGTTAGAAAGCAAGACTCACGTCGGCGCACAGCTGCCCTTAATGGCTGCGCGGTGCACTCAAGCTGAGTTGTAAGATCGCTTCATCCTGCTGATGTGTTCCCAATGCCAACAATGAGCCCCTGAGACTGAGCGGGCGACATTCCTGGAAGTTTCTAGCGGCTAGTGCGGTGAAGGCAGTTAGGGGGATGTGTGCCCCGTGGCGCAAAGAGCCTCGTCTGCGTTGCCTTGTGAGACGGTAAAGAATACGGGGGGGTCTGTGCGCCTTTAGAGTACATAAGCTGTTGCTCGGTGTACATGCAGGTAGTTTCACAATGTCCGTGCAGGAGCCCCAACCGGGCCGCCAGTGCCGGTCGGTGTCATTCGACGATGGCAAGCGGCGTGTCATCGCCACCGACCTGGACCCCGAGGTGGAGCCGCTCATGCTGAAGACCTCCGTGGGCAGGCCATCAACACCCCTGCCGCGGCTAACCGACGCAACACCTCTTCGTCGCCCAACGGCCAGTGCGACGAGTTGGGCGATGGCTGCTCGCGACCCCCCAGCGCAGCCTCGGAGGTGGGTGTCTCTGCCGCCGCCGCTTCCCTGCTGATGGAAATGGAGGTGTGCACGGGAGGCTGTTATATAAATTGAAGGATCACTAATTATATGCGCTCTGTATCAGGGCCATAGTTCGGCTCTGCTGTCGATTTTAACGTGGTCGCGATAAAAAGAGCTATTGTCGCCGCGGCATCTTTGACCATAACCGAAAAATCCACGAAAATTCCCCCCGAGAAGCAACGTAGGAGGTAGGTGGGCCACGCGGGTCACGTGACCTTGTGACTTCATCACAACCGGCCCACCGGATTGTGAGAAACGCGCACCGTGGCAGGTGGCAGTTGAATCAAACATTTGTCCCGTGAGATTGCTGGGAAGGGCAACCTTGATCGCACAAGTCGCACCGGTGGCAGCACCATTGCGGCAGTAGTGGTATGATGACTTCCGAAGATCTGTTTTCCTGCCCCACTTGTTGTTGATGCGGGGTTCAGTGCGAAACCTTGTCCCCTGGAAGGTCTATGGGAAGAATGTGGTCTTCCATCTGTTGTCACTGCATATATATGCTGGCAGGAATCCTCTTGTTGCGTATGACTGAAGCGTTCCCATGTGTCTTCATTCAGTGAGCTAGCGCGCCCCACCGTGACGAGAATAAGCGCCTTTAGACCTCACACGCTGGCGGCTCCACTGCGCAGGTATTGCCGATGGCCATGGACGAGCCGTACCCGGGCCGTCAGTGGCGGTCGGTGACCTTCGACGATGCCAAGCGGCGTGTCATCGCCACCGACCAGGATGCGGAGGTGGACACGCTGAATCTGAAGTCCATCATAGGAAGGCCCCCGACACTCCGGCCGTCGCGAACCGACTGCTGTTGAAACTTCGTTTTCTTTTCATATTTATCCTGTGTATTTGTGTCATTTTTTAATACGCTTCGCGATACAAAACACAGGCACCTCCCGATTGTTCATGGCCGGCAGCGGCCCCCCTCGGGCGACGGGACTGTGGGAACCCGAGGGAGAGGGCCAAAGGTTGAGACAAGCGGAGAGCTCCTCCGTCTGGAGGGGCAAGGGAAAAGGACAGAACGAGCGGGGAGCCCCAGCGATGAGCATGCAATTTCTCGAGCTCTTGCTCCCCTCCTAATGAACAGTTTGTTTCTTGCAATAAACTAATTTACGTAAACGATAACAATCTACTGTCATCAGAAACGAACTAAATCAGTCGGTTTCTACAACTGTACACCACCTCTTCGTCGACCGACGGCCAGTACTACGAGTTGCGCGAGGGTTCTTCGCGGCCACCCAGGGCAGTCGCGGAGGCGGGCGCCCTTACAAAAATTTCTTTACACAATCCACAGACTGTCTATGGACTTTAGTCTAAGAAGCCTATAGACTGTCTATAGACAAATCCATTAGACCATTCTAAATACAATCTATAGATTTTTCGCCATACACTTTTAGTGGACTTTTGTTGTCTATAGACAGTCCATAGACAAATGTCTATAGAAAGTAAATAGGTCTATAGACAGTCTATAGACACAGGTCTATAGACAGTCTTTAGAAAATGTATAGATTTATGGCCATACACTTCCTATAGACTTCTGTTCATAGACCGTCTGTAGACAAATGTCTAGTGATAATAGACACAGGTCTATAGGCAGTCTATAGATGATCTATAGACTTTGCCATACACTTCCTGTAGATTTCTGTCTATAGAAAAAAATCTACTGGTCCAGTAGACATAGGTCTATAGACTGTCTATAGACATTCCACAGTTATATGGCCTGGCAATGCTGTAGATATTTGTATATAGACAGTCTATAGAGCTCTGTCTAAAAAACCTTAATTGACCATTCTCTGTAGGCTGCCTACAGACAGTCTACAACTGTTCAAAAAGGTCACCACACGGTCTTCACAAATGACATGACGATCAATATACTTACAATTTATTTTATTTCCAAGCTATGCAGGCAAGGAATATGCAACACATGCACCATAAGAATACACCACATAAAAATAAATGCTGAAAGTAATAGTCCGAATATAGTTTCGTCAGAAGCAATCTTGCGACCTGTTGTCTGCAGTCAGTCATCCGGGCATGTTGACCTGTACAGTGGAAGAAAAAAAAACAAGAGAAACTGAAAAAAAATTCCCACTCCATCTCTACAAATGTGCTTTAAAACACAAGCATATATATCCTGGCTATCCCATTCAAGAAAGCTAGTCATGTTTTGGTTTGGTTTTATGTGGTCCAAAAACCCATGGTGACTCAGGCCATGAGAGGCGCCGTAGTGAAAGGTTGCAGAGTAATTTCGGCCACCTGCGGTTTCTTACCGTGCACTGACATTGCATAGAACACAGGCCTCTAGCATTTTGCCTCTACCAAAACGCGACAGGCTAGACCAGGATCGAACCTGCATCATCCAGGTTGTAGTAGTAGTACAGTTTATTTGGGACAAAAAATATACAAAATTTGTCCTGGGTGAGAAGGCAAATGGCATTTTTGCCTGATGAGGCCATCCCACCCCTGACAGCAGTGGCAACCACTATAGGCATATTCGAACACATTTGCAGTACAGTACATCGTACAACAACCAATATGTATGCAAGCACACAAAACAAAACAAATGGACAACCCTGAGGACTGTGTGCATGCTTCTGTATATGGAAAAAAAAAGATTTACAGATTCCCAAATACAATTTACACGTACAACACACAAATGTGTTCCATGACACAAAAGAAATTCTTTGACTTATTATTCCATTAGGTACATATGTCTTAGTGTTTTCTTTAGGTAGTGATGGGTAGATTGGTAAAAATTGAAAGATGGCTGGATATTGATTCAATAAATTTGCTATTTGCATACATTATCTCACATCACCATAGTTGGTGGGAGATCGGGGCACCTGTATTTTATCTTCCTTAAGGAGATGTGGAGTGTGTTTCTTTTTGTACTGAACCTCGATATTTGAACGGTGTAACATATACTGGTGCACGATTTCCAGAAATAACTTATATTTGAATAGCTTACTGATCTCTAGTATGTCATAGATCTTAAAGCATGGCAAGCAATGTTCTTTTTTTGGTATTTTCGAATACCACATATTGAGCTCTTTTGCAGAGGGTGCAGCTAATCAAAGTTTCTTTGTGTTGTGTCTGACGATACCAGGGAGCAGTATGTTAAACGTGAATGAAAGAGAGCATAGTAAGTTTATTGCTTCACTGGCAACCTGCTTAATATGCCAAAAACACGTGAAGTTCAATTCGGAGAGCTTCTGTGTGCGAATTCCAGAGTAACATTTCATGAGTGATAACACCTAAAAAGCAAATCCTCTTAGACTGGTTGATAATGTTATTCCGGAACTTCAATTTGAACTCACTATCTTTTTTGCTACCTTTAGGCTTGAAAATCAGGTATTCCATCTTGTTTATCTTTAGGACTAGTTTATTAAAGGTTGACTAAAAGTCTAAATAGTGAAGCCATTCATTTGCTTCCCTGTAAACGAAGCTTTCATTGCAACCTGAAAAAAAATACATTAGTGTCATCTGCATTTAATACCATTTCAGAGCAGCCTGGGGTGTTTACAATATCACTCATATATATCAAGATTAATATGGGGCCTAGAATGGATCTCTATGGAACCCCGTATTTAATAGTGCCTCAATCGGATTCGGGGCTCTTTATTGTGGTGTATTGCTCCCTGCAAATTAAACAGCTTTCCATCAGGGCATGTGCTGTACCTTGGATTCCATAGAACGGTAGCTTTATTAATAATATATCATGATGGACAGAATCAAAGGTTTTCCTCAAATCAAGAAATAAACCCAAAGTAAGCTTTCGTTTCTCAATGTTGTCAAGAATTTTCTGTTTTAATATAAAGTAAAGCAGTTTCAGTTCCCTTATTCTTTCTGAATCCAAACTGCTTGTTTACGATCAAGTTATGCAGAGTGAGGAAATCGACAATTGGTTTGTTCATTATGTGTTCAGCAACTTTTGAAAAGACTGAAAGCACTGACATTGGTCTATAGTTGTTCAAGTCTTCAAAAGCACCACCTTTATGAATAGCTGGAAGATGCGGAAGCTTCATTTGGTTTGGAAATATCCCTACTTGAAGTATGCAGTTGCATATATGCGTAAGGACTGGAGTTATCAGTGCGGCCATCTTCACGGGGGAAACTTTCACATCATCGTAGGCTGATGCACAGTTGTCCTTCAGCGTCATGATTATGTTGAGGACTTCTTCGGCTCAAGTTGGAGTGAGAAATACAACTTGAGGACATTGAACATTCATATATTGTTCACACGATAATGTACCATGAATATCATTTGAGGCACCAACTTCTACAAAGTGCATGTTGAAAAGGTTTGCAATGTTTTCGTCAGTTCAGTCCTGTGTAGCATAGCGGTAATGTCGTCTTGTGTAATAGCCTTAACTTGCAGCTTTTCTCAAATCTCATTTTTTTTTGCTTAGCAAGTCCTCATCCTGGGTTTCAGTGAATATATGAAGCTCTAGGGTTAGACAGCGACTACGCCACTCCAAATCATCTAGGTCCGGCTTCAGCTGAGTTATATCACTACCTACGTTGTTAGATTCCAGCCCTTCAACTCACTTCGTTAGTAGTTTTGTTGTTTTTTCTTGAACAGTCAGGTGGTTCTGAAAGTCGTCAAACTTATCAGAGAGCAACTGCATTTGCGTCTCAAATGCATCAAACGTTTCTGACAAAGGCAAAAGAGCATCAAGCTTTGTTTCAGTCTGCAGTAATCTGAGTATCACATCGGAATCATGCTGCGGATTTTCTGTGCTGCTTGTGCCGTTGTGGTTGCCTCGACAAGAGTCACATTTCCATGCTTTCTTTTTGGCTTCGTGCTTACCATTGAAAGATTCTTTTGTTATTCCCGCACATGCACCATGATGAAAATTAAATTTGCACTCCGAGCATGATGCAAAGATGCTATCAGTGAGTGGAAGACGGACGGCAAGCACAACAACGAGCTATAGTATGCTCAGATCTTGTACAAAAAACTCATCCACTTAGGGGCAGCGACGACATAAAAGGAAAACAAAATCACATTCAGTGAGGCATAATTATGCACAAACCTGCACAAAGGCAGAGACTGTTACATGATGCTCGCAGTTACGGTCTTCACTGCCAAGTGAGGTCCCAGTGGAAGTAATCTTCTTTTATAGCCCACAGTGAACCGTTGATGCTGTGCCGGATTTCCGTGTGACACCGACAACCACGCCTTCCTGCTACGCTGCTCGAGACTACCGTCCGTCTTCAGGGCACATGCGATGACCAGTGAGATGTACGGCTGCACAGTGGGTAATCTGCACAAAGGCAGAGACTGTTATGTGATGCTCGCAGTTATCCTCGCTACTTTGCAGTGGTGACGATAACTTGACGTAGCTTTACATAACATAACTGACGACTGTGGGAAGCCTGCTAGATTCCCGCCGTGGCGTCTGCGCGGCATCCCGCGTCGCTCTCTTTCCCTTTCTCCCGCCTCGGGCGGCGGAGAGACGGCTGGTGGTTAATCGCTGTCATTCGGCCGCAGCTCCGCCCCCGGCTTCCCAAGGGCCTTTGTCATTGGTGACTTTTGGCGGGAATTCGGGACCCGTTTGGGGTGGTCGCGCGACCTTCCGAGCGGGGCCCGGAGAGAGGAGACCCCTCCGAGACAGCGTAAGGTGCGTACGTTACTGTTCGTCCGGGCCGGCCTCTGCCGTTCGGACCAGTTCATACTCGAGCTCGCCAGCGTGGGTCCTTGATCCGCCGCGGCTCGAGCCTGTCCAGGGGTCCAACGACCTCTGACAGGCGCACCTTGCGTTGACTGCCCACTCTCTCTCGCAAACGGCCCATCGGCCGACGCGAGAGAGATCACAGCACTGCCGCGGGGACAATCTCCTGCAGCGGCGTGCTAGCGGCGCGCATTTCTCTTGTTGCCCCGAGCGCGCACCGGAGCCTTGCTCTGAGCGCGCCCCGGGACGGGGTGACTGTTGAGTGTGTGTATGTACCGCTGGAGGACGGCGTCAATAAACGTCTCCTTCGTGAACTTGGAGGCCTGTTTCTTGCGGCGAGCCGCTCTCCTCTCTTCAGAGGTTGAACGCCGCCGCAGCGGTGCCCCAGGGTGCGTGTGGTGACGGCTGATCGGGGCCCTTGGCTCGCGCGAAGCTCGAACCCGCGGTGGGTAGTGGCCTTTGCCTACTGAGAAACCCACAACTGGCGCCCAACGTGCTAAGTCACTGGCTCTTAGCCTTTGATAGCACATTTGCCGAGCAGGTCGCCTTGACGATCACGCTTGCGCACCATGTCTGCCACCCCCATCGGGGCACTCGGCAGCTACGTGTCGGCTCCCTTAGGAGTCGTAGCGTCCTTTGATCCGTTGGCTGCTGTTCCTTCGAATAGCCAAACACCGTGGTTGGCCGCGGCCCCCATTGGGGCATACGGCGCTACAACCCCCAACGTCGATCACGCAGCTCCCATTGGAGCTGTATCGGGAGCACCCTGCGGTGCACCCGTCAATCACATGCCTCCGCTGTGCGTGCTTTGCACCCAGTGCGAAAGCGGTGCGTGCGACGCTGCCGCAACCGGCCGTCCTGCACAGCAGCAGCCGTGCCCCGCGAGCGGTCAATTCTGCTCTGGGAACGGTGAGGCGCTGGCCCGGCTCCCTGTGGAAACCGCGCCGCTCATCGAACCGGGCGCCTTGCCTCCTGCGTTCGTGCAGCCCGCCCAAGCCTCCTCTGAGGCCGGGGCGCAGTCGCTGCCCAAATAGCGCGGACCCGAGTTCAGTTGCTAGGGTTCACGCTGGGCGAGGGCTCCATTGAGCCCGATGCGGACAAACTCCGAGCCATACTCGAGTTTCCCGTGCCCAAGGACGTACGCGGCCTCCGCCGTTTTCTGGGAATGGCCAATTTCTATCGGTCGTTCATCCCGTCCTGTGCCCGCGTGCAGGCACCCTTGACCAAGCTCTTGGGAAAGACTGCCGCGTGGCGATGGGGGCCTGAGCAAGAGCGATCCTTTCGCCTCCTGTCTAGTGCCATTGCCGAGACAGCGCAGCTCAGGCTACCCGACCTGACCAGACAGTTCGTAGTCCAGACTGACGCGAGCGATCTGGGTTTAGGAGCAGTTCTCCTACAGGATTTCGATGGCGTGCTGCAGCCGCTGGCCTTTGCCAGCCGCTCCTTGCTACCCTCGGAGAGGAATTATTCCGTGACCGAGAAGGAGTGCCTCGCCATCGTGTTTGCACTGCGGAAATTCGACGTCTACCTTGACGGAACGCAATTCGTGGTGCAGACAGACCACAGTGCGCTCAGTTGGCTGATGCGGCTCCGCGAGCCTGCGGGTCGGCTGGCGCGCTGGGCTCTCCTGATACAGCATTACGACTTTTCGGTGCAGTATCGAAAGGGGACACGAAAGAAGCGTTTCGGTGCAGGTGGGCTGGAAACGCTGATTGGTCGATGGGATGCGCTTCTCCGTGACGTTTTTCTGCTTCTCCCTCGTTCTCAACCGGACGTGGGTTCGCCGCGCCTCTCTCGGCCTGTCCCTAGAGTGCCTAGGGAATCGCTAGGGCCGGCTGGCCGGCCGCCGGGCGTGCGTGGTCTGCGGGCATTCTCTTCGTGAGCGTAGGCGGCGGCGCGCGCGTTTCGGAAGCTGTCCAGGTATGGCTTTTTTTTTTTTGCGTGGTGCGCTCGTCGGCGCAGCCAGCTGAAATTTCTGTACAGTTCTTGCTTCCACGACATTGCGACGACCCCCAAAAGGCGCTGACCCGCGAGAAATCGCCAGCGACATAAAGGTACGCATTTTATCTCAAATTTCGCTTCATGAAGTGCTGTACCGCTTACCTACATGCCTTGCGCATTCCAGGACCTCGTTTTCCTGCTGCAGGAGCACGTCGTGCTGGTGTTCAAAATTTTGCAACTCCATTACGACGACCCACATAAGGTGCGGTTTGAGGACCGCCGGCGTCGCCATCTGAACCGCCGTCTGACAGCCACGATGAAGCGCTTGTCTGGCGTGCACGTTCTCAATCACGAGGTAAGGGTTGAACAACGTTTTCTCAAGTTTTCTCGTGCAGAACTCGCCAAATTGCGGCGCTTGTAACGTAACTTTTTTTGCAGCATCGTTTCCTGGATGCTTCTGGCGAGCCGATGCTGTCCTTGTTTGCCGCAGACCGGGGCATCGACCAGATGTCAAAGATTATCGTCGCGGCCCTCGTCAAGATCTACGGACCAGGGATAGCGTCGGCTTCAAGGGCAAGACCAGGAGAGGTGTACGTCGTGCACCGGTGTCGTCGGTGCGGAGCCAAAGGGCACAAGACGGACCACTGCTGGGCCTACTGCTCACCGCGCCGCCACGCCGCTGCAGGTCGCGGTTGAAGTGCTCCTGCAAACGGCCCTTTTTAGGGCCACCTCATTGTTTCCTGGCAGATCGCGAGCGTCCCGTTTCGTGCCCGTATTCCCTCTCTGTCGAAATCGACGCCAGACATCAAAATCGCGCGTTGTGAGCTAGTAAATCGCTGGTAGAGACAAAAACTCGTGCTTGTATACAGACTTACCCATCTCCAGTGCGCCTTTGTTTATTTCCGTAGGCACTACTCGCGCTTTGTAGAAATCGACGCCAGCCGCGAAATTTTACATGTTAGACCTCGCTACAGCATTAGCGCAGCGTGCCTTCGTCTCTTTACGTTCTAACTTTTATGCAGCGCACCTTTGTTTGCTCGTTACTTTTGTTCTTTTCAGTCGTTTCCTGAATCCGTCCAAAGAGCCGGGCTAAATGGATGATTATGGAACCACATGGCGATTGCACTGCATACAGCACGACTTTGGTCCCTGTGTTTTTAAATAAAAACATCAGATGTCGAAGGTCATGGTCGTGTCCGAGGATGGCTTCCACAGCTGGGGCCTAACCATAGGGACCGCACACGCTTTGTCGTCGTTGCCAAGTGGAGAGGCCCAAGATGGCTGGCATCCTTAATAAAGATCCCTTCTCGGGGCCGCTTTAGTGTTTCCTGGCAGATCACGCGCTTTCCACCCTGTGCACATGCTCTCATTTCCAATTAAAAAGGTCCTTTAATAACAAGATGTTGCATGGTACTTGAACAATAGCGGCTACAATGACAAAGGTGAAGAAGTGCTGGAGTTACACGGAAATAAAAAAGGTTGGGGGTGCCCACATAACAACCTGAAATGGTTTTGGACAGGACTTCTAGTTAATTGCATTTGGAAGAGAAAGACAAGGTTTAATTTTGCAGTGTAAGCTTGCTTCTCTAGAATGAACAGAGAACGTTGCCTCGCACGGTTTGGGCCACCTTCCTTGACCCCATGAAAAAAAAAGGATGCCTCTGGGAAACTATTTGCGGAATTTCCGCCCCCCCCCCCCGCCCCTCGATTCAGAAGGGGAAGGGGGGGGGGGTGACGGCCTTTTCTTTGTCGGGCTCGGCGCGACGCACGATGGACAAGACGGCGAAAGGAAGGGGGCTGTCAGTGACGCATGTTCCGCGCTCTTCGCTTAGCCAGCGTACAAGTCCCTTCGACAGCCTGAAATGCCTTCGGTGGGCATCGTCACGCATGTCGAAAGGATTGTCATGCACGTGCGACCGCCGATAACATTCCTTGCAAGCTTATTCATTGCCGTGAAAATCGGGCGGTGAGCATTTCTGGTGCGAAGTGAAGGAACTTAGTAAGGTCTGCAAGGAAAGACCTTACGCAACTTTACTGGGGCATAGCCGCCTTTCCGAAATTAACCGTGACAAGTGCCTAGCTGTCTTTGGATTCCAGCGAAGTTGCAGCTGTACCTCCGAATCCTCCTCGCCCGTTCCCACGCGGCTTCGCATGCCATGTCGCCATGTGCGGTAAAAAGAACAGTTTGCAGAGTTTAAATGGTTCAAGTATGAAGCTATGCAATGAAGCCAATTACAGACTTCTGTACAACAGCTAGAGGAATTTCAAGAGCATGCTGTGTGATGGTAGTCAAAACTAATGCAGTCAACTATTATTTCGTATTTTTTTGACCAAACAGACATGAAATGTCTGAAGATGAATGTGTACCAAACACATCGGTGCATCAGTTAATTGTGATGCGTGAAAAAAATTGTACTAACATATAAATGCCCATATGTCGTCATAATCAGGAATACTGAAGAATTAAGGAAAATAAAAGGTTTTTTTTTGTTCAGGCTCACACACCTGCTACAAACATCTTTATACGCGTACGTAACAATTTATGACTCTGTAAGAAGCATTTTGGGTTAAAAGTACAGTATGGCAGAAAGGAGTCTTTAGGAAATGCACTGTGTATAAATAATAATAATAATAATTGGTTTTTGAGGAAAGGAAATGGCGCAGTATCTGTCTCATATATCGCTGGACACCTGAACCGCGCCGTAAGGCAAGGAATAAAGGAGGGAGTGAAAGAAGAAAGGAAGAAGAGGTGCTGTAGTGGAGGTCTCTGTAGAAATAGCCATACCAATTTCATGTGATCGTTCGATAAATGTAACAAATACCGTGCAAACAAGCTCGCTGCACAGTATAGTTTTTTTGCAAGTTACTGGTTGCAGACCGCTCTGCAGTCACTGGACTGTGATTGAGTAAGTACTGCATGACAGTGCATGGATTGCACAGCAGTTGCTTGTTCATTTCGTTTACCACCATCATTTGTAAGAAGGGGCCATTTCTCATATACATGTGTTTCTCTGCGAGTGTCGTTCTGCGCAGCGAGCGTTCTTTTGTGCCCGCATGTGTGCTTTCGGTGCGGGAGGGCGTCCTTGGCGGCACCCTCCGTTCTGCGAACGGACCGATGGGCGCCCGCTTCGTTAGCTTATTGGTGTGGTCGTTAGGGCCGCGGGAAATGCCGCCGCTGCCAGAAGTACGAACCGGAGAGCCGTGCGGCGTCTCCTTTCAAGTGGACCCATGCACGTGTGCGCGTGAGAGTGTGTGTGTTTGTGTGTGTGTGCGCTTCCGGTGCACTGCAGGTGCGCGGTAGCCTGCAGCGCTTGGAGGCAACTCAGTTAAGTGACAGACGACAAGGAACCCGTGGGAGTGTGTGTGCGATGCTATTTTAGCTTGTAAATAAGTTTTCGTAAATATACCCTTTTGTATTTCCTTCACATGAGAGTTTAATCGTTTCATTTCTTCAGCGCGTATTTGTAACATTAATTTAATCTTAAGCCTCATTTCAAACACAATGAAACAGGACGTGTAACTTTTTGACATGTTCCTTTTTGGCAGCCTCTAAAAATATTTCCGCATGAATGGGCTAGCTTAATTGTTTTGCAGCAATATAACCACGGCACTGCTGTAACTTGCAACATTTTCAAATTGTGTGAGTATCACTGCATGTGAGGGGTCACAACCATATCCTAGCTGTTTCTTGAAGGTCCCGTTGCTTTGATGGCAATGCTTGGACAACCATGACCATCTTCCGCATTCATGCGTACAGGGTATGCCCATTACGTGCATGCCTTTCTACCTATTAATGCCTTACAATGCAAACAGACAACAAATAAAAGGAAGAGCACAAGTACAGACAGTGTTTGTAGCCCACACTCTTCTTCTTCACGTCAGTAAATGTATATGGCACATACCCACGCGGGGGGATTTGCCAAGGTACAGTGGAGATTGCCAATGAAATATTTGCACGGGGGAAAAAAAAGACGTGAGGCGGCGGCGTAGAAGACTGAATCAGGATAAAAATTGGAAAATTCAATAAAATTTAAGAAATATGAATTACCTAGAATAGAATCAAGCATTTTAGACATGCAACAGAATTTTGTATGCAGCTAACAAGGTGACCGATCAGTCGCACTTATGCGATCATGAAGGTAGCCACAAACACTGCTTAACGGGAATTCCTTGGCGCTCGCACCGAACGAGAGAAGAACTGGAAGAGATAGAGGGAGGCCTAACCTCGAAAGAGGGACCTCCAAATACTGCTTTCCTTGAACTGCGAACCGCCGGCGAGAGAGGAGAAAATGACCTATTGTTTCAACTTGCCCACATGAGACACAAAGGTTTGTCGCAGCGAACCCGCATCGGCGCAAGTATAAATTTAAGTGAGGGATTTTGCATCGCAGAAGCGTAACTGACACCTCGCAACGCCTTGATTTACACCACTGGACATTCCATGGGTAATTTAAGTGGTGAAAATCCACGGTATTGAGCAACGGATCACTCAAGCTGGCTGAAATATGTTGGAACCTCTGGAAACGTGAAGTTTCCAACATAATGAGGTGAAGGACAGGAAAGATTACAGGAGCGCTGAGAGCTGACCTTGCCAATAAATCAGCCACCTCGTTAAAATAAACACCCGAATAGGCAGGTACTCAGACCAAGTGGATCTCACGCACTGTGCACGGAACATAAAACCTAAGCGACCAATTCAATAACGATTTTCCGGAATTTTGGAGACTAGAACTGAAAGGCAGTCTGCAAGAATGAGAACTCAAGCTACATGCCTGGGAATTAAGAGAAGAGCCAAAATAACCAAAAACTCTACGAAGAATATAGGAGTATAATCAGGGATACAAACAGAATAGCTCCAAGCCAGATCCTGCGAATATATCCCAATTGTAATGTTTAGTAGCTTCTTCTGAATTTAAAAGTAATGCTACTACTTTGAACTTTAAACTTTGGGGGTTCGAATAATAGCTGATAAATCACAGGGGGACAAAAACTGAATAACGGTAACAGAAACTTTGGCTATATTCCAAGAAACATTACAAATGTCTTCCTTCGACGACTCTTCTTCCCGCACTGCCCCGTCCACCCGTTTTCTTCAGCAACTCGTTGCAAGGAGATCAGATCAACTTGAAGCGGAGCTAACAAATTCTGCGTGAACCTAACTTGCGGAAGCTGATAGCGTGGCCAATGCCTCCCATGCCTACTACGGATGGAATCAATACAATGTCGAAGAAAAAGTATACCGCAGCACACATGATTGGAAGTGAAAGACGAATTTTGTTGATGTTGTTAGCCTATCAAAAGATGGCACATACCTACACTGGGCGATCAGCCAAGAATCCGGTGGCTATTCACCTGTACTCAGTTAAAAAAAAGAAAGCCGCGCGGGAACGCAATACTGGTGGATGTGCTGAATTTCAGGAACAAACGTATCGTGCAACAAGTAACAAAAATATTCGTGAATCAGATTTTACATTGCATAATGAACCATGACTGCACCAAAGCAATGAGATATAAGTGAAGCATTTCGTTGCTTTCGTGACAGAAATGAGTTATGAGGTTTGTTGAATAAAAAAAGTGATTTTTGATGGCAGCCAGCATGAGCCATTTAAAGTTATAGCTCAACATTAGTCACATCTGATATAGATGACACGCATGCTTTGAAAACAAGATAATGTTTTTCTTTTTTTTAATGAGAAATGCACAGGCAGTTTCAAGGCTTGCTTCACAATTTCATTTCTGGCGTATACACAAAGGCATGCCCATAAATTTTTCGTGTGTTACACCAGAACCAACACTACTTAAGTTGGTAAATCATGTTCATTACCTGGGTGTCATTAATAGCAAACATATACTAATGCTGCTAATCCTATAGAAGAACAAACAGCGGTTTTATGAAGACGTTAAATAATACGTGATACTGCATGTGTCCATCAGGCAATGAACTGTGCGGCAGTTTCAGTTTCTCTTCTCTTATTTTCAGTTTCGGTTGTCTTACTTTCAGTTTCGCTTCTTCAGAGTTTCAGTCACATGCATGTCTCTTGACACCACGTATACGTGACGCAAGAAAAGTGGAGGGGGGGGGGGGGGTTCGGCGGAAACTTGGCGTCATCATGACATCGCTCGCTCCGGTGTGTCGTTCGATCTTGCATCTACAATACAACAACGTGTCGACGAGGTAAACAGTTACTATGAGTTGCACGGGATCTTACGCCCCCTCGTACATTCCTGGAAACACCGGGCCAGTCACCAGTACCATGGAACCAGTGGAAGGCACTGTTTTCTACCTACTTAGAGGCGTCTGGCCTGAGTTTGCTGCAACCCGGCGCAAAGCCATGCCTTTGCAGTCGCGCGGCGTCGAAGGTCAGCGTCGTTCCGCAATTAACGCCTCCTGCCACGAGCGCAAAATGAAGGAGCAGGGACCTAAATTAATGGCGATTTCCACTGGTCGTGCTGGAGCAGCTTTTCTTGCTCCGCGACGACGAATTCGAGTTCAACTGGTCGACCTGGACCGACCGCGCGAATTCCGCTGGTCGATTGGAGCAACTCCGTTCCAACGGAGCTCACAAGGTTGATACGCCGACCAGTGGCGGATCTGCTCCGAGGCGGTTTGGGGCGCTCTTTTGCGATTCGAGCGCCTCACTTCAGATCCACCAGTGGAATTCGCCATAAGTGAAGTTACGAAAGGCGAAGATAAGTTTCAAACCGCGCTCAGCACTTGCAACCGTCTGTCCTCAGCCACGACGGAACGCTACCGCGGTTCAAGATATGTTTACAGAACCCTGGCGAGCCTGTCAGCTGCAGGTTTACATTGCTCAGTTACGCGAACCTGCGTAGAACTGCGACTTCGACAATTCCGTGAACACTGTTGTTCGTGATCAGCTCGTTTCTGGCGTTGCGTCGGACAACTTCATAGGATGAAATTGTTGCTCGAAGGTGCAGGGCGAACCGGGAAAAGGCGATTAATCGCTTGTACGAAGAGGCACTTTTTTTTAAAATTCAGTGGTCACTTTGGCGATGTAAAGTGCGCGAGGCGAAAGCCTTTCTGCGCCCACTGTGGCTGCTTCTTTTAATTTTTATTTAATTATTTTTAATTTTTCGCTTCTGAAACTGCATTGTCACATAAGTTAATTTTTCCTTTTTATTTTTGTTTCTTTAAAATTGTTATTTATTTTTATTTTTAACGTTTCGTTTTGAGCTATTAATTTACTTCACAAATTAATGTGTAATTACAAACTAATGCGCAATTTCTAATCACCAATTACTTCTTAATTGCTAAGACTATATGGGTTATATCAATTATTATACCATTCATGACGTCATAGTGTGACAGATTTCGCGGACGGATGGATAACGAGAGCCATTAAAGGCTTTCGCTTTAAATGTTTGCATGAAGTCGCCTATAGGCAGCTATTGGCTCTAGATTGCAGTTATTCGTTTCGGGCCCCTGATTATACACCTATATTCGCTGTTCATTTTCTAGGGGTTCAGTTGGCCCTATAGATAAGGTCTCTTGCATCGTTACTGATGTCATTATACTTGCTGACGGCCTTTCTGTCCTGACTCACTCGAAGGCTCGAAGGACGCTCTTCTGGGCCATTCTCTAAGATTTTTCATTCCACTACATGTTAAAGAAATGCGCTTTCACTGGATACCTGGACACTGCGGCATTGATGCTAACAAGACGGCCGATTTTTTAAACAAAATCTGCGCTTTGTGGGCCTGTGATACCATTTACTCTAAACACTGTGCATTGACAACAGCTTGCTTCCAATGGTTCCTGCATCTGCATTTTTTCAGTCATGAGCCTCTTCGTGCTGCAGCGGATTTTCAACATTCCCTTGGAGTGTGCGCTTAAGTAGTTCATGGCAATTCGAGGTGTCTATGAAGTGGGATTCCAAATGTCCCCACTTTATAGACAATGATTCCAAATATGAAGTGGGATTTCAAACGGTCCCACTTGTTTTCAAGTGGTGCCACCTCAAAACAAGTGGTTTTAACAAGTGGTCCCAATTGTGGTCTCACTATGCAGGTGTTGTTGAGCCTCTGCGCAGGCTCTTGTGACACTACGTTGCTTTCGCTTGGGACTCTGAGGCAGTTCAAAGCTTTCATGAAGTGAAGCAACTTCTTTCAACTTGTGACGTAATGCACTTGTTTGATCCGGCTCTACCAGTGGTCGTGATCACAGATGCTTAATTCAGAGCATGTACTTTCTTTTAACTTCAGATACTACAAAACGTTTGCAAAAACTGCTGGGTCAATAGCCGAAGCTAGTATAGGCCCAATGTACACATTTGTTATTACAGCAACAGAAGATGCCAACATGAAACTTGGTTATAAATGATCAGTGAACAAAGTATTAGCAAGCAACACTCAACAGCACAGGGCCTAAGACTGACCCCTGGAGGCACTCCAGCACACACAGGCTGTCGAGATGATTTTAAGTGTTTTATGTGGAAAAATTGTTTTCTGTTAGTAATGTAGCTTGTAACGAAATCAAGAGTGGAATCCCTAAAACCATAGTGCTCTAGCTTGTGAATTAAAATGTTATGATTAACAGTATCAAATGCTTTCTTTAAGTCTAGGAACAAGGCTGCAGATATTTCATTAGCTTGTGAATTAAAATGTTATGATTAACAGTATCAAATGCTTTCTTTAAGTCTAGGAACAAGGCTGTAGACATTTCATAATTATGCAAAGATGAACATAACTCTTGAGACAATGCCATTACTGCTGTAGATGTAGACCTGTTATTTCTGAAGCCTTGTTGACAGTGAGATATGATTCTAGTTCTCTCCAAGTAGTCATTTAGTTGCTTTCCGACAAGCTTTTCGAACACAGTGTTAATGATACTCAAAACCGAGATTGGACGGTAACTGCCTGAATCATTACTATCCTTGTTTGTGAACTGGTATAGCTGCAGCGATCCTCAAAATATTTGCATAAATACCTTCGTAAACTGCATGATCCATTATTATTGATAGGAGTGGAGCAAGTTGGTGGATGTTCTCTTTAATGCTCTCAAAGTAATCCCGTCATGTCTGGTTGCCTTGTTTGCAACGAGTTTTCTTGATTGCTGTGATGTCACAATCGGCAACAGCTTGCGGTAAGAAGGTGTCATGAACACAAGGGTCATTAACAGAGCATGGTAGATTAGGGATATGAGCTACAAACTCAGGGCCAATGTTTGTGAAGGAATTATCAAACCTATCAACTGTGTTTTCATCAATGTGTTCAGGAACTACGCGCTGTTTTTGCTATGTGGCCCTAGTTACTATCTCGTAATACCCACTTTAACGCTGAAGCATGCAATTGCGTGGTGGAATCCTGGAATGCGATCCCCTCGTGTTATCGTTATTGTCTTGTGGACGTGTGCGCCCGATGAATAAAGTAATATCAAAGGTATTGAAGGCAATGATATCAGTGCATTTTTAAGGGAGCATGGTAGGGTAACCCTCCACCAAAAATCAAATTTGGAATTTTGGCACAGAAAAATCGACTACACTATGCGGAACAGTCCTGCGGAAGCGCGGCCTCGAGCGCCCGCTCAAAGCGGTTTAAATGAAGGCTACAAGGGTAGACGTGCGGGCTAGTTGGTGCTGCAAACTTGTTTTAAACAGCGCAAAAGACACGGACACAGGAGGGACACACAAGACACACACAGCGCGGTTCAGATGTCGCGCCGAAATGTGCCGCGCGCCCTGGCGTGTAAAAGTGGCAAGTGGAGTTCGGAGGCCGGTTTGTTTATTGTTGTTTTTCGCGGTTTTCTTCATTATGGCGTGTTTTTTTTTTGCTTGTGTGTGTGTATGTATGGCAAGTAAACGGTGCATACTAAAAGATAATGTATTGTTGGAAATATTTACTTTTATAGCAGATATGCAGCTAGTGGTGCTCTTGTAGCGTGTTTCGTCTTTGTTATTGTTTGCATAGGTCGTGATCGCTTATGCACCTTTTTCGAACCTCAAACGTAGTACTTGCCCAGAAGATGGCACGATCAAAAATGGCAGATGGCAAATGGGGCAAAAAGAGAACATTAAAAAAATAATCGCTTCACTAGCAAGAAGGACAGTGGTAAACCGGCACGATAAAGCGCAAGCTTCACGAAACCTGGTGAGAGGATCGGTGGTGATTCCTTCGATGTAGACGGCTCAAGTACAACTGGCTACGTCTCATCGACTTTTCTCTTCCCTGCAGCTTCATGCAAGATGTTGCTGTGAACAACATATCTAATACACGTGCAGCAGGGGATTCCTCCTTTCTGTTTTGTTCATACGCTTCGATCAGTGATTTGATGCTCCCCTGCTCCACGTGTTTTATAAATACTGTCGAAAATCGTACTCGAATATAACAACTTCGAATTCATCAATCAACACTATTCACAAATTAACGGCACAGCCATGGGTACAAGGATGGCCCACACCTACGTCAACATCTTCATGCATAGTAATAAGTCTAAATTTTTGAAAGATTGTCCCATTAAGCCCACCCTATACAAACGCTACTTGGATGACATCTTTTTAATTTGGACTGACACACCTCGTCCACCCCAACATATCTTTCACTTACACGTGCGCCCACACCACAATTACCTTCCTAGATGTTGAGATTTTGGTAAACGAAAGCTCACCCACCACCAGTAAACCGACGGACCGTCAACAATACGTACACTTCCAAAGCTGCCATCCTCGTCACTCTAAAACAAGCATCCCATACTCTCAGGCACATCGATCTAAAGGAATATGTTCCCAAGATGAAGACTTCGTAAAAAATTCCAAACGCATGCAAGAACTCCTCATTAAGCAGCGATACCCGTCGCCATTGCCGACGATGCCATTCAAAGGACATCTAAACCCAACCGAGAGCAAATACTGGAGTGACGTCGATACAGCGAGCAAACAGACCATCAGGCAAATCTCGTACTCCCCTTCACCAGTAACCAGCCGCCTAACGTACGTAAACAAAATCTTCAAAAAAACATTTCAACATTCTCAAACAAAGCGAGCTAGCGCCTCGCCAAAATTTTCACTGCTCTCCCTCATGCAGTCTACAGACGACCGAAAAACATTCGAAACATTCTAATACACTCAGTCACATAAAGAGCCGGTTTTGGGGTGTCGACCTTGTGGAAAAAGTAGATTCCAGGTCTGCAAACACATTACAAACATCAAGCTGTGAAATAAGCACAGCTTCAGGATTCAAATGGAAAATTAATGACAACTCTGATTGGGATTTCTGCAACGTAATATACCTCCTAGGATGCAGTCTGTGCAGTACGCAGTACATTGGGCAGACCATTAACTTTATACGAATTCGCTTTAATAACCACCGCGCGCATATTTTATCCCTACCTCCCCTTGTTAAAACACATATATTAATGAGAAAAACGACCCATTTGATGCAATTAAGTTAACAGTCCTACAGGGTGGGTTCCACAACAAAGAGATCTCGAGCAACGCGAGTCGTACATTATTTACAAATTTAATAACAATTCCTCAGGGCATTAATGAAAGTCCGGGTGTATTGACCTCCATCGCCCCTTGCAGAGCCAATGCTGACCTTAGGAATTCCGGCGCGACAAACCTCGGTCGTTTGTCGCCAGCGGCATCTTTTTCAAGCTTCGCTGCCCGCTTACACAAAGCTCTGAATTCATCCCCCACCCCTGTCTTGCCAGTTCGACGCACCACCTTGCCGAGCGGGGTGCAATTGAAGAACCAAGAACCCTTGATGGACACAAAAGAAAAATACTAGAAAAAGGAGAAAGAAATAAAGAGAAAAAGAAAAACGCTTT
Source organism: Amblyomma americanum (assembly GCF_052857255.1). Classification (NCBI taxonomy): domain Eukaryota; kingdom Metazoa; phylum Arthropoda; class Arachnida; order Ixodida; family Ixodidae; genus Amblyomma; species Amblyomma americanum. The sequence goes on along the minus strand of NC_135497.1, from coordinate 119,452,247 downwards.
GTCCCCTGCCGCCCAACGAGCTTGCGCGGGAGGCCAGCCCGGGGGAAGAAAGGAATAACGAGGGGAGGGAGGGCATCCGGGCCCTCAAAGCAACAATAACAGACTTTGGCGGAGTCCCGGAGCAGATAAGAATCATAGATGCATGTACTGCCCGTGCCGCCGGCCAAAACGAGCAAACAAATAAACAATAAATTCAGACAGGGCAGGAGACGTTCCAGGAGCGTCTTCGGTACGAATAGTGAAGGCGGAATCAGCGGCGCAGTTAGCTTAACTACACGCACGTGCACTGTGCATGAAACACACACACAAAAGAAAAAGAAAAAATGCGGCAAAACATACGAGTTCGCGAAAGTGTCCTGTGGGGGGGTAAAGGTGAATGGCAGGAGCATTTAATCAAGGGTTCTTGGTTCTTCAATTGCACCCCGCTCGACAAGGTGGTACGTCGAACTGGGAAGACAGGGGTGGGGGATGAATTATGAGCTTTGTGTAAGCGGACGGGCAGCGAAGCTTGAAAAAGATGCCGCTGGCGGCAAACGACCGAGGTTTGACGCGCCGGCACTCCTAAGGTCAGCACTGGCTCTGAAAGGGGCGATGGAGGTCAATAAACCCGGACTTTCATTAATGCCGTGAGGAATTGTTACAAATTTGTAAATAAAGTACGACTCCCGTTGCTCTCTTTGTTGTGGAACCCACCCTGTAGGACTGTGAATTTAATTGCATCAAATGGGTCGTTTTTCTCATTAATATATGTGTTTTGACAAGGGGATGATGGGTAGGAATAAGATATTTACTTATGCAAGAGTGACTAGCTATGCGCAAAAATTTCCGTGTTTCAATTTTCAAAACTGCGAACTTTGACCGCAGCGTCCCGGACAAATAATTCCAACTCCCGACCGCGTTTTTAAATTCATTCTAAACGGGGTACGTGTTTACTGGTACCTGCAGTGGTCGGCTGCGCAACTATATATATAAGCTATCGCGTGCAGCTGTCATATTATAAAAGAAAATCCGCACAAAACAAAAATTACGCAGCAACGGGCTGTGGCGAATGATTGCGCGCAATATTTTTTCGCGGGTTAGTGCTAACGAACAGTTTTGTTTTAAATCACGAGAGTTGTATCAAAAGCCTTTATATGTCGTCATTAATTACGATAGGTACGACGACACAGTGAATAGGAGTTTATATAGACTGTCGTCCTTCAAAGACCCAATGCTTTTCTCCTCCAAAACGTCGTGCAGAAAAAAACCGGACCGCCAAATTTTGACACGGTTGTACGAAATTTCTGCACTAACGAAAGCTATGAGTGTAGTCTCCTGCATGTAGAGAATGTAGAATACAAGGAAAAATTATAATATGTATGCTCTAGGTCAGGTTCATAGTCCTACAGCACTCGATTGTAAATGCAGGCACTCGACGGAGCGCTGATAGACGGGCGTGGTCACCTGTGGGCGCATTTGCGTGGCTTTGCATGGATAGTACGTGTTTAACCTCTCAGGTCTGCAAAAGCTGTATCGGGTCCGCCAGGCAGTGGCGATTATAATAAATGCACAATGAAGCGCGCCGTTCGAGCGCACTAAAATAATACACCAGCAGTTCAAGGATATCATATATAATAAAAATATAGAAACGCGCATGCAGTGTGTGAAAGCGCGGCGCATCAGGTGCGCTTTTTGAACCCGCGCGCGCTGTCAAAAACGTGGGGAATTCCGAGAAAAACCTAGAGAAAATATCTCTCTTCCCAACCAGACACGACGTCATTAAAAATCACGTGACTATGACGTCACGTGACGTTTTAAGCGTGACGTCACATTTTGTTTGACCAATCAGCGTTTCCAGCCCACCTGCACCGAAACGCTTGTAGCACGAACGTGGTAGCTGACGCGCTATCCCGTGCCCCACTCGCCAGCGGCGCCTTGACGCCAGCAGGCGGAGCGGGCGAAAAAGCGGACGAGCCGCCGGGCGGCAAGGAGGGGGAGCCCGCAAACGGGCTAACCCATTCCGCTAACCAGGCAAGCAGCGCTTCGCAAAGCGGGCGGGAGGCAAAGCTCCGCGTGAGCGCCTCGGAGACGCCGTCGCGAGCGGAAATTTTGGCTGCAAACCTGAAGGGGGACGAGACCAGGCCCCCCTCTGGGGTAACAGGAATCGTTTTCAGCCGGAAAGAGCTGCTGAAAGCCCAGCAAAATGACCCCATGTGTCGCGAGATGAGCGACGGTCTCAGGGAGACGGAGCGCCGGGACGCTACTTGTATTGTAGCGGGCGCAGGGGGTGAAAGCCAGCGTGGGTCGCGGCGAGCCCCGGGGGATTCATATTTGCTGGGCCATGACGGGCTCGTGCTGAAATACATAGCCACCGATGATGAGTCCATTGACCCGTTCAAGGTGGTTATCCCCAAAAGTCTGAGAGGCGCACTGTTGCGATTTTCTCATGACGAACCACTGGCCGGTCACCTGAGTGGCTCCAAAGTTTTTGCAAAACTGAGTCAATCGGTGACGTGGCCCGGCATGAAGCGTGACATTTTCCGCTATTGCCGTTCCTGCCATGTCTGTCAAGCGGTGAAGTCAAGGGGCGGCAAGCCGCCCGGAATGATGAAACCAATTGACAGTGTGCGTCCGTGGCAGATGGCCACCTGCGATCTGATGGGGCCTTTCCCCAGGAGTAAGCAGGGGTTCATTCACCTGATGGTAGTAGCTGACCATTTTTCCAAATGGGTCGAGTTGTACCCGCTTCGGAAAGTGTCAGCACGAGCGGTGCTGGATAAACTCCAGGAAGTGTTCTGTCGGTTCGGCTTTCCGGAAAGACTGATCACGGACAATGCGTCCTATTTCACCGCTCGGGTGTTCGGTAACACGTGCCGTTCCCTCGGAATCGAGCACTACACCACTTCACCCTACCATCCCCAGTCCAACTTGACCGAGCGAATCAACCGAACGCTCAAGCCAATGCTGGCGGCCTTTGCCGAGTGTCAAAAGGACTGGGCAGACCATTTGAGCGAATTTGCGTTCGCCATTCGACCGCTGAGAATCGCTCAACTGGTTTCTCTCCCGCCTTCCTCAATTTCGGGAGGGAGCTGGCGAATCCGATGTCAAACGTCGTGCAGAGCCAGCTCGGGGATGAGAAGACGCGGGCAGACTGCTCTGCTTATGCGTCGACGCTTCGGGACCGGCTTAGTCGGGCTCTCAACAGAGCAAGACAGAGTTTGGCGGCAGCCAGAGCCCAGCAGAAGGCTCAGTATGACCGCAAGCACCGCAGCCTGACTTTTCAGGCGGGCGATCTTGTCCTGAAGCGCAACCACGTTCTTAGTGATGCGAGCAAGGGGTTCTCAGCCTCGCTCGCTCCTAAGTGGCTTGGTCCGTACCGAGTGGTTAGAGTCTGGTCGCCGCTCGCGTACCTGCTGGAGGATCCCCTTACGGGGAAAACCAGCCGTGCCCACATCGCAGACCTGAAGGCCTATGCGTCACGGTCTGACGAGTTTGCATCGGTACCCATTGGTATCATAAGCAAGCGCAAAGGCACAACTGGTGCTGCGGAACGCAACCGTACCGAGCACCGGTACAATCTGAGGCGACGGTCACCGATGTGATTGATGCCGGATGGCGGACTCTTCCGCAACCGAAGGCACGCAGCCTCAGCTAGCTGGCGAGCTTTCTCGCCGGGCCCTACCCCAGGTGAAGCACGGCGATTTCTTTTTTGTTTTGTTTTCCGCATGCTCAGTTCCAGCCTTGTGCACTTATTTAGTCGTTTGTTTGTTTTAGTCAGTCTGTAGCATGTTTTTGTTTCCAGTTTATTCGTTGTTTCTTCTTACGTTCCGAGATCTGTACATATGTAATATACGTTTGCGTTGGCGTTGTTTTTTTTAAACCAGACTTGTACATATGTAAAGTTCAGCCTACTCGCGATTGCACTTTTCTTGTAGCGCAGAGATGGCCTTCTTTTGTACAGCGCGCCTTCTTTTCATTTACGTTCTGACCCCACTGGTGCGGCCGGTCTCGCGAACACTGGACCGGCTGGTTCGCGGAGGGGTCGGCGAAAGTCTCCCCTTCCGGCTGGGGAGTGGTTTGCTCGTTAAGGAGCGAGCGTCTCGCGGCATGGTCTTTGTGTGGCTATGGGGAGCGTGAAGAGTGCGTCTGAAGAGTGTGTCCTTTGACCCCTGCCACGGCGCCTCGGGACGATTCCGACAAGCGGGTCGTTGTGACGGATGAATGTCCGCTTCTGTGCCGGTGCGTGCCTGGGATGATGTGCGTGTTCCCAAGATCAAAGGCAACGCCGAGAAGAAGACAGGAAGGACAGCACCCTTTCCCGTGCGGGTCCTCTTCGGGATCGTCGAGCGTCGTCAACGTCCCCATGCTCAACTTTGATGACCTTGTGGAGGACAAGGGACCGCCGTCGATAAATCGTCCCCTGGAACCCTGAAGGCAGCAAAGGCGTGAGTTGGCCGCCGACAGGCCCAATGGGCCGCGCCACCGAACATTATGAGGCTGCAGGCCACCTGTCAGCCAGCCTTGTGTACAGTGTACAGTGTAATTAGTTTTGTCTCCTTGGAACGTATGCAAGTGTTGTTTGTTTTCTGTTCTTGTTTGTTTGTCTTTTGAGTTTATGGCTGGAACTGAAGTGTGGTAGTTTTATATGGATTAATTTTTTTATTTTTTTTATTATTTTGCCGCACGCTTCCGCCGATGGGTAGGAGGGCATTTAAGGAGAGGAGGATGTGGGAAGCCTGCTAGATTCCCGCCGTGGCGTCTGCGCGGCATCCCGCGTCGCTCTCTTTCCCTTTCTCCCGCCTCGGGCGGCGGAGAGACGGCTGGTGGTTAATCGCTGTCATTCGGCCGCAGCTCCGCCCCCGGCTTCCCAAGGGCCTTTGTCATTGGTGACTTTTGGCGGGAATTCGGGACCCGTTTGGGGTGGTCGCGCGACCTTCCGAGCGGGGCCCGGAGAGAGGAGACCCCTCCGAGACAGCGTAAGGTGCGTACGTTACTGTTCGTCCGGGCCGGCCTCTGCCGTTCGGACCAGTTCATACTCGAGCTCGCCAGCGTGGGTCCTTGATCCGCCGCGGCTCGAGCCTGTCCAGGGGTCCAACGACCTCTGACAGGCGCACCTTGCGTTGACTGCCCACTCTCTCTCGCAAACGGCCCATCGGCCGACGCGAGAGAGATCACAGCACTGCCGCGGGGACAATCTCCTGCAGCGGCGTGCTAGCGGAGCGCATTTCTCTTGTTGCCCCGAGCGCGCACCGGAGCCTTGCTCTGAGCGCGCCCCGGGACGGGGTGACTGTTGAGTGTGTGTATGTACCGCTGGAGGACGGCGTCAATAAACGTCTCCTTCGTGAACTTGGAGGCCTGTTTCTTGCGGCGAGCCGCTCTCCTCTCTTCAGAGGTTGAACGCCGCCGCAGCGGTGCCCCAGGGTGCGTGTGGTGACGGCTGATCGGGGCCCTTGGCTCGCGCGAAGCTCGAACCCGCGGTGGGTAGTGGCCTTTGCCTACTGAGAAACCCACAACTGGCCCCCAACCGCAGCGGTGCCCCAGGGTGCGTGTGGTGACGGCTGATCGGGGCCCTTGGCTCGCGCGAAGCTCGAACCCGCGGTGGGTAGTGGCCTTTGCCTACTGAGAAACCCACAACTGAATTAATCCATATAAAACTACCACACTTCAGTTCCAGCCATAAACTCAAAAGACAAACAAACAAGAACAGAAAACAAACAACACTTGCATACGTTCCAAGGAGACAAAACTAATTACACTGTACACAAGGCTGGCTGACAGGTGGCCTGCAGCCTCATAATGTTCGGTGGCGCGGCCCATTGGGCCTGTCGGCGGCCAACTCACGCCTTTGCTGCCTTCAGGGTTCCAGGGGACGATTTATCGACGGCGGTCCTTTGTCCTCCACAAGGTCATCAAAGTTGAGCATGGGGGACGTTGACGACGCTCGACGATCCCGAAGAGGACCCGCACGGGAAAGGGTGCTGTCCTTCCTGTCTTCTTCTCGGCGTTGCCTTTGATCTTGGGAACACGCACATCATCCCAGGCACGCACCGGCACAGAAGCGGACATTCATCCGTCACAACGACCCGCTTGTCGGAATCGTCCCGAGGCGCCGTGGCAGGGGTCAAAGGACACACTCTTCAGACGCACTCTTCACGCTGCCCTCGGAGACAGTTGTGGGTTTCTCAGTAGGCAAAGGCCACTACCCACCGCGGGTTCGAGCTTCGCGCGAGCCAAGGGCCCCGATCAGCCGTCACCACACGCACCCTGGGGCACCGCTGCGGTTGGGGGCCAGTTGTGGGTTTCTCAGTAGGCAAAGGCCACTACCCACCGCGGGTTCGAGCTTCGCGCGAGCCAAGGGCCCCGATCAGCCGTCACCACACGCACCCTGGGGCACCGCTGCGGTTGGGGGCCAGTTGTGGGTTTCTCAGTAGGCAAAGGCCACTACCCACCGCGGGTTCGAGCTTCGCGCGAGCCAAGGGCCCCGATCAGCCGTCACCACACGCACCCTGGGGCACCGCTGCGGCGGCGTTCAACCTCTGAAGAGAGGAGAGCGGCTCGCCGCAAGAAACAGGCCTCCAAGTTCACGAAGGAGACGTTTATTGACGCCGTCCTCCAGCGGTACATACACACACTCAACAGTCACCCCGTCCCGGGGCGCGCTCAGAGCAAGGCTCCGGTGCGCGCTCGGGGCAACAAGAGAAATGCGCTCCGCTAGCACGCCGCTGCAGGAGATTGTCCCCGCGGCAGTGCTGTGATCTCTCTCGCGTCGGCCGATGGGCCGTTTGCGAGAGAGAGTGGGCAGTCAACGCAAGGTGCGCCTGTCAGAGGTCGTTGGACCCCTGGACAGGCTCGAGCCGCGGCGGATCAAGGACCCACGCTGGCGAGCTCGAGTATGAACTGGTCCGAACGGCAGAGGCCGGCCCGGACGAACAGTAACGTACGCACCTTACGCTGTCTCGGAGGGGTCTCCTCTCTCCGGGCCCCGCTCGGAAGGTCGCGCGACCACCCCAAACGGGTCCCGAATTCCCGCCAAAAGTCACCAATGACAAAGGCCCTTGGGAAGCCGGGGGCGGAGCTGCGGCCGAATGACAGCGATTAACCACCAGCCGTCTCTCCGCCGCCCGAGGCGGGAGAAAGGGAAAGAGAGCGACGCGGGATGCCGCGCAGACGCCACGGCGGGAATCTAGCAGGCTTCCCACACGACTTGGCATAACTTGAGCACCTGAAGAACACGATAACCACTGAGCCATCACGCCGGATTCATCATTTCAGTAAATATGCATGACAAATTCTTTGTGGCTGTCATAAAACATTGTAACTAATATCCACATTCCGTGCAGCACTCTACCTCTACACTAAATAGCTGCTGCGAATACTGACCTCTGTATGCATTCCCTTTACATTAATTGGAATAGAATACTTAGAAAACTTGTGCCACTTATCATTGACTCGCTACGAGCTGTTGAGAATGCTGCTCCATAAAACGTACATTCAGTGCTCCTTGCAAAAGAATCCCAACTGGAGAATATTCAAGCATTTATTCTTATACCCGCTATTGAACAAGCGCTTCAAAATACCCTGCATGAAGCCTGGTACGTACGCCGATACTGAAACAGGCACAAGCCATGCAAAACCTACCAGGCAGACTGCGAACCAGTTCACCACAGTTTTGCGCAAACAACTTGAAACACTAAGACGAAACAGCATACTCATACACCAGAGTGGGCTCTTTGGAACAAGTGGGTTACAGCACTTCCATGGCCTGCTGATTATGCAGAAAAACTCAAACAGCACATAGTGGCTGCAGCAGCGCCATTTCAGAACCATACGTGAGCTTCAGACGACAAGCTCATTATTGTAATGATGAAATACCATCTCAAATTGAGTTTTTACTTCAAGTGCAGCATGGACAGAGCAGTAAAAAGGAGACACTTGCATGCAGGTACCCTAACCTAACGCTGATAGAAAAATCAATGAAAGCCACGAACACGCTCAAAGTAAGAATTATTTCATTGAAACAATTAACGTGTTCATCAAAAGGCGCAGCCATAATAAAACAGCGCGAGCAGAATTGCATTCGCGGCGCAAATAAGCGCCAAGTTACATTGGCGTTTTTGTAATGTAGCAGTGTGAGATCAGAAACGCATACTTTGCCTCTCGCACAATTGGTACTGGAGAAATTTGTGCACGCGTAAACGGGGTTTATGGACGAGCCTCTGGGAACGAAATGTAAGCCATCTCTTGTCGAGGCGACCTTTACTCAGCTTTGGAAATGAATTGCCCGCAGGCCAGCGGCGGCGGCCAACCGCTCGGGTAACAGGGATGGACGAATCCATACGTGTGCAACGAAAGGGGAGACGGGATGCAGCTCGTAGGTTCTTCGCGGTGTTTGTACACACTCGCGATTTGCGCCGGCAACCACTTTTATTTCAACCATCACTCTATTAGCATTCCTCCACCGCTGCTTCACTACATCTTTGACAAACGCCTCGAGCTCTAGTCAATAGCGTTACAAAACATATTTGGTGAAACGTCGCTGCCCACGACGCGCACCGAGTGAGCGGCTACAACAAACAAGCAATTAATGCACACCTCTCAATGAACATCACTCCATGGTCCCGACAGGCGATAACACAAAGAATAAAAAATAAATGTAATCCACCTCTGAACTTGATTGTGCGTATGCGAAGATGCCAAGTAAATCGTGCTCACACGGCTCTAACGCATAGCTTCATTTCGGCCTTCACTCACGGGCTAAGCGATATTTCTGGCTGTGCACCTACCTTTCAGCACGGAAAAGCCAGTAGAGAGCTCGCGAGGATGTCTTACCGTCCCGGGTTTCGCACCGAGTGCCTTTCCGCGCGCCAGGAAAGACATAGCGGCACAGACGTAAGCGCATTATTTGAGAACATGGCGGGTGCCGCTGCTCACACAAACGTGCTTACAAACGTGGATAGGAAGTTTCTCGCTGCGCACATAATCTGCTCTGCACACACAGCACTGCTTAGAGTGGCTAAGGAGACCGGATGAATAAAAATAATCGTGTAGACTTACCGTAAGTGGACGATTAAGTTAATTTAAATCAAAACTTAATCCACGAGAGACAACGCGGCCGACGGCGACACACCAACGTACACAGTCGTTAGCTGCCCGGATGATTTTCCGCCGCCTACGGGCAAAATGGAAAAAAAGTGAAACAGAAACCAAGTTCACGGTCATGTCTATATTGGTTGCACTCTTGCCAAGTGTATCTTGCTCTAGCATCCAAGAACACAAAGGGCCATTGGTTTAAAGCATAAATTCTCCACTCGCGCTTTAAGAACCTTATTACTTTCGCGAAAACCGAAACCTTACAACTTTGTCCATGCGCGCCGCATCTCCCATCGAATAGTATGTGGCGCCCTTTTCAAATAATTATAATGGTGCATAGCATAACGTCTTTGCACGGATCGTCTGCATTCTGCCTTTTCTGACGAATTAAATGTTTTCCCAATCCAATAACGTCTTTTTGGCGTGTGCTCGTGTTTGGAAAACCGGTATGGACAACAGCGTGTTATCGCCTCCGATGCAGCAGGTGTACGGCGAAGAACGAAAATATACTGGGTTTCTGATTGTTGAGTCGCAGCACTTTTTCACGTGAATGCAAACTGCAAAGGTATAAATGGCATATCTTAATTCCGCAGAGAACCATGATCTTTGAGTCTCTTCTAATCATGTTTCTGAGAGATGGGCACATCCTTGAATTCTCACCCCCGTTATTCCCCCTTATTTTACAGGAGGTTTTAAGGAGAAATAAATGTACAGTCACTGATGAAATGCTTCTTAATTTATGCGCGTTGGACAGTAATGATTGTACAATGTAATGGTATATTCTTGAGCGATCCGTTTAAGGGAGAGTGTGTTCGTTTGATGTAGTACAGTCTGCAGCACCCTTACTTCAGAAATGGGTGCCTTTTCTTGCTCTACCTGTCAGCATTAAAGATTATTGAATTATATTCTCAATATACGTCGCGGTTTAAGGAAAATTAGCTCTTCAAAGCTTCTAAAAACAATATACAGGAAGATATTGCATTGCTGTTGCACAATATTTTTTCATCCCTGAAATAGCAAAGGAAGCGGAGGACTTTGACAATAGTTGGGGTCACCCGATGCAGTTTGGTTCGTGGGGGTTTAACGTCCAAAGCCAACTCAGGAAATGAGGGATGCCGTAGTGAAGGGCTCCGGAAATTTCGACCGCCTGGGGTTTTTGAACGTGCACTGACATCGCACACTACACGGGCCTCAGGAATTTCGCCTCCATCGAAATTCGACCGCCGCGGCTGGCAAAGAATCCGCGTCTTTCGGGTCAGCAGCCGAGCGCCATTACCACTTAACCACCGCGGCGGCCCAATGCAGTTCTACTCAGCATGCAGTGCGAAAAGAAATGGATATTTTATGGACTTAGTCGAAAGGCAGTGTAAGTGTATACATTGTTAGATAAAATTAGGATTGTTATAAACAGTAGGCAATAGGTCTATAGACTATAGTCTATACGTAGTCTAAAGATTGTCTATAGACGATAGGAAATTAGGGCGGTTGAGAAATTTAGGTCTATAAATTGTCTATAGGTCGTCTATAGACAAATGGCTGCTAAGCCGGTTATAGACTAGTCTATAGATGGTTTATAGATTGTCTATAGACAAATGGCTGCTAAGCCGGTTATAGACTAGTCTATAGATGGTTTATAGATTGTCTATAAACAAAAGGAAATTATGGCGGTTATAGGCTTTAGTCTATAGATGGTCTATAGATTGTCTATGGAGAAAAGGAAATAAGGCAGGTATAGACTTTAGTCTGTAGAAAATCTATTGACTGCCTATAGACAAAGGAAAATTATGTTTACTATAGACTTTGGTCTATAAATGGTCTATAGACTTTTTATGCACAAAAGGAAGTGAGGCAGTTATAGGCTTCAATCTATAGATAATCTATTGACGGTCTATAGACAAAGAAAACTTGTCTGTTACAGACTAGTCTACAGATATTCTATGGACCATCTATAGACAGAACAAAATTAATGCAATTATAGACTTTACTCTATAGATAGTCTACTGACCACTTATAGACGGAAGGAGATTAAGGTTGTTATACACTTTAGTCTATAGATAATCTATTGACTGAATATAGAGAAAGGAAACATGTCTGTTATGGACTTGCATCTATAGATGATCTATAGACATTCTATGGACAAAAGGAAATAAGACGGTTATAGACTTTAGTCTATAGATAATATAATGACCATCTGTAGACAAAGGAAGATTATATCTGGCATAGACTTTAGTCTATAGATAGTCTATGGACCATCTATAGATAGAAGGAAATTGATGCGGTTATAGACTTCAGTCTATAGGTAGTCTATGGACCATCTATAGACAAAAGGAAATTAGGACGGTTATAGACTTTAGTCTATTGATAATCTATACACTGTCTATTGAAAACATTAGTCTAAAGGGCGTCTATAGTGTCTATAAAAAGTCTATAGACAGTCTATAGAACATTTTCATTAGGGCGTCTCGTCCGCCGCCACCGCTAAACAGCCTGCATGTGTATCCATCTCTTATTGTAAATAATACTTGATGCCAGCAGGCTTGCTGTCGCAATAAAAACAAAAGCCGGCCATGAGGAGCTCGCCTCTGTGGGTGCGGAAGAGTGAGCGCGACGAAACGCACTGAGGGAAAAGAAAGGCGGAAAACAGTAAAGTCATTTCATTCTGTCAGGAGGAGGAGAAAACTTTATTCTAGTCTGCGGCTTTGTGGCATCTTCAGAGATGTTCTATCCTTGGGTGTGTACCCAGGAGTCTCCTCTGTCGAGCTCGGCCAGTTCTAATCAATGGTCGGTTGCCCTCAGTCCAGGGCTCCCCTGGCCACTGCCACCCGTTGATCTCGCTGTACCAGACCTTGTTTGTCTTCACAGCGGTTGCTGGAAAGGAGTCTCTCCCAATTCTCCGCCCTCGGGTTTTGTATTTTGGGGACCACGTCTATGTTTTGGCATGTGTTGAAGTTTCCTGTACCAGTCCACCATAATGGGGTGATTGACTAAAGGTAGACGCAGGGCCTCAAAAAAAAGTATGCTGCACGTGTTAATATGGTGAATACGGGAATTATTACTCCTTTTCGTCCACTTGAGTGCAGCCATTAGGCCACAAATGGGAGCTACTAGGAAATTTTAGCTTCGCGGAGACGTGCTAGCGTAGACGGATACCGGTTTACCGGACGACGGCTGCGCACGCGCAGTGCCCCGCCTAAGCGCACCCCTGTGACAGCGCGTGTGCATCTAGCGGCCTCTATTAATGCGACAGCATCAGCTGTAACCACACCAAAATCTCGGGGATGTCTGGTGTCAGGAAAGTCGCTGATTGGTTGAGGGAGCTCACGTGACTTTGAGATGTCATCACATCAGACCACCAGGTTGTGAGCAACCTAGGAAGAGAATCGAAATCAAAATAAAAAAAAGTGATATATGGGAATGTCAGCACCGTCACAGCATAGGGATACCTGCTACTTCTTCTTGCAGTGCGAATATTGCGGGTGATGGGCCGACAATTGCAAAGAAACTGACGCAATCACGCACAAAAGGTGCAAAAGAAGCGACAATTGTGAAATATAATGTGTTTCACATACCGCTCTTTAGGTGAGTGAAGCGTCACCGTAGCTTTTTGCTTTAGTTAATAACCGTGTGGCTAGCTGGAGAGGAATAATAACGAGTGATCATTAATGCGGCAGAAGTGACATATGTGCTATCATGAGACGCTAACCTACCCCTTGAGACAGGAGGCAAAAGCGCCTATAAAGAAAAACAGAACGGGAGAACGACTCATGACAAAGGCTAACTTCATCGAACTTCATTCGCTGAGAAGCCAGAAGATATAAGGAAAACCGAAACATGCGCAGAAGCAAGCCCACACACAATCAACAAGACCGTTCAAGATACGAAATCTCGGTCCTGAAAAGGGTTACAAAGATATCACTAAAACAATCTCTTCCTATCTTTCTTATATGATCTGGTGGGGCCAGAATTGCACATGCCGATAACGTGGCAGAGAGCAGACTACGCATTTAATCCTATCATCATCTTAATCAGTCCGACCATGCTCACTGTAGGACAAAGGGCACTCCCATATCTCTTAACCCTGGCCTGTGTCAGCCACTGTCACCGTATTCCCGCAAACTTGTTAATCTCGTCCGCCCACCCAACTTTCCGTCGCCTCCTGCTACGCCTGACTTCTCTTGGAATCCTGTACGTCACCCTCAAGGACCATCGGTTATCTTGACTTCGCATTACCCTGGCCAGGTCAATTTCTTCTTTTAATTTCGGTTAGGTAATCATTAGACTGCGTTTGTTCCCTCACCCGTTCTGCTCATTTCCTGTCTCTTAACTACACCTATCATTACACCTGTCCCTTTTCTTTTAATAGCTCGCTGCGATGTCCTCAGTTTAAGTTGAACCCTTTTCGCTAGCCTTGACGTTCCTGCTATGTCATAAGCGGGTAAAGATATAAGACAGATATAATATATTACTGGTACAATAAAGATATATTAGTAAACTGCCATTCGTGATTTGATAGTTCCTGGGAAATGCGCTAAATTCCATTCTTATTTTTCTTGTTATTTCTCTATTGCGCTGACGGTGGGTGATGGTGGTGATGTAAGTCTGAGCAGAAAAGAAGGATTGGATTGGAATACATTTAATTCGTCAGAAAAGGCAGAATGCAGACGATCCATGCTAGGTGGCTATCAGTCCACGACTGACAGCGACCTGGGTAGCCCATTCAATGACCCGGGTTTGAACTCCCAAGTCTGAGCTGACCAACACGGCCTCCCACTGCTCGAGAGTAGGAACCTGTATTAGAGATTTCGGGGGCGGCTCCTCTTTACAATTGCACAATAGGTGATCATAAGTGGCTAAATCACCACATAATGTGCATGCAGGGTCGTATTCACCGGGGTAGAATTTTGACAACTGGTAAGGCGTCATGAAGGATCGCGTCTGGAGTCGCCTCCAAGTGGTCTCCTGTTCCTTATTAAAGGCTTTGTCTGGTGGAGGGAATATCCTCCTTTCAAGTTTAAAATGATTAGTAATATCGTGAAAAGATGATAGGCCGTCCTTCGAAAAACTCTCAGCAACGACAGCGTCCCCTGCTCGGCTGACGAATCCTCGAGCTGTTATGTGTGCCGCTTCGTTACCGGGGTTCCCAGAGTGTGCCGGGACCCATATCAATTCAATAATTCTGTCTAAGTCTTTTGTTTGGCCCAATATGCTCATTGCTGCCTGAGAAATTCTGCCCCTCGCATAATTGCGTATGGCAAATTTAGAGTCGCTGAGTATGGTAGTAGCTTCTGTGTTAATGATAGCAAGGGCGATTGTCGCCTATTCTGCCGTTTCCGAGGATTTCGTTATGGTAGTGCCGGAGACTATCAGTCTACCTTGCGTATCCACCGCCGTTAGTGCGAACGCTTGTTTCTGGGGATATTCTGCGGAATCTACATATACTGCATGTTCATCTTGGTTGTATATGTTGTGTAGAGCTTTTGCCCTATCCCTTCTCCCCTCGTGGTGAGCAGGATGCATATTCTTAGCTAGTGGCTTAACTCTTATTACCTTAGCGATGCGTTGAGGTATCTGAGTTTTGGTATCTTGGGGTGGCAACTGTATGCCTAGTCCTAAACGATCAAGTATGGTTCTTCCTGCTTTGGTGCGGGAAAGCCGGCCTCTCTGCATTGTTAAGTGTGCCTCTGTAAGCTCGTCTAAGGTGTTGTGTACTCCCAAGCCCAGAAACCTTTCGGTGGAGGTACAGTTCGGTAGCCCTAATGCTACCTTGAATGCTGTTCTAATCATAGACTCTACTTTGGCTTTTTCACTACTGTCTAAATTTAAGTATGGGAGTGCGTAGACAAGCCTGCTTATTACAAATGCTTGTACTATTTTGCAAAGTTCTGTCTCCTTCACTCCCTTCCTTTTGCTTGCAATTCGTCTAATTATTCTTACCGTCATATTGACGGTTGTCTGGAGTTTTTCTAGTGTTTCCTTGTTCTTCCGGTTCGACTGAAGGAAGAGTCCTAGGATTCTTATAGTTTGAACTTCCTTTACAGGGAGCCCTTCCACCCAGATTTTCAGTGGAGGCGGAGGTTTGTAATTTTTTGCTCGAGGGCCCCTTGGTCTGTATCTGATTAGAAATAATTCGGACTTGGAGGGCGAGCAGGTTAGCCCTGCTTTACCCACCAGGTCGTGTATTATGTCTACAGCTTGTTTCAGGGTATCCTCTATCTGACCATCGCTGCCAGTTGTGGTCCATAAAGTGATATCATCTGCGTAGGATGTGTGTTGCAGCCCCGGGATGGCTGCTAACTTAGAAGGAATTTTAATTAGTGAGAGATTAAAAGGAAGGGTGACAGGACTGAGCCCTGTGGCGTTCCTTTACCTCCACGTGAGATAGAGTCTGATTTAATCTCTCCCACTGCTATCTCTGCCGTTCTGTTACCGAGAAATGACTTGATGTACTGGAAAGTTCTTTCCCCTGGGTTGATGTCCGAGAGATTCGTTAAGATAGCATCGTTCGTGACATTATCAAACGCCTTGTTCAAATCCAAGCCTAATATGGCTTTAGTTCCTCTGCTGCGTTCCATGGCTATTATGTCTGCCTTGAGTTGCAGCATAACTTCTTGGGTAGAAAGATTAGCCCTGAAGCCTAGAATGGAGTTAGGGAGTAAGTTATTGTCCTCAGCGTATTCTTGTAGCCGATTGAGAATTATATGTTCCATTACTTTCCTAAGCAGGATGTTAAAGAGATTGGGCGTAGATTCTCTATACGCAATTTCTTGCCTGGCTTTGGAATGAATGTAATCTTTGCATGTTTCCATTCTTGTGGAATGTTTCCGTCTGTCCAGTATTTGTTCATGAGATCAGTGAGTGCTGTCACTTACCCTGCGTCCAAGTTTCTAAGTGCTTTGTTAGTAACACCGTCAGGCCCGGCTGCAGACGTGGCGCGTAGTTGCCCCATGGCAAGCCACACTTCCGACTCCGTAATCTCAGCGTCCCAGTCCTCGTTTGGTGTTCCCTGATAGTTTGGCAGCGGTCCATCTGGG
Organism: Amblyomma americanum; assembly: GCF_052857255.1. Lineage (NCBI taxonomy): Eukaryota > Metazoa > Arthropoda > Arachnida > Ixodida > Ixodidae > Amblyomma > Amblyomma americanum. Next base: position 119,436,147 of record NC_135497.1, on the reverse strand, counting down.
GTTGTGTTTAAGTATCGATCTCGTAGTTCCTTTAAGAACTCCTCTGTGGTGCCTTGATACTGATGCACTAATCTCATAAGTTGACCTCGTTTAGTTGATTTAGCCTCTGTGGGGTCAAGAAGGTGCCTTAGCAGATGCCAAGTTTTCCTGCACTCGAGCTTGCCATTCATGCGGTCGCAAATTTGCTCCCATTGTTTGTGTTGAAGCTCTAGAGTATATTTTTCAATTAGTCTCGAGCAGAAAAGAAGGAAAGAAAAGGGAAAAAAGATTTTATACATTTTTGATACTTCGACTTCTTCATCCATTCCTTCATTGCCGCCTTTTCTTCTTCTTTATACCGCACAGCTCAGGAGAAATGTGAGAGCATTGATGCCTATAGGAACAGGAACCGCGAAGGAATCATTCCAATAAATATCAATAGATTTTTCCATCGTTACTGAGGCTCCAGAATAAATTTTGTGCTCTGGTGTCAACTGAAGGACCCAGGGCTAAAAGGGGCTAATTAAGGGTCCGCTGCCTATTCTAGCCTGGTCTCATTCCGTGTGTCTATCGGCGACATGCTAAAGCGATCACCATCACTCGATTGGGCGCGAGCTCGGCTGTGGTGGGCTGCTCGAGGCGCGCCGTAGCGAACATCAGCGCGTGGAGCAGCGGCGGTCCGGTCACGAGGGGACCGATGGTCATCGGCAGCAGCCCGAGCATTCCACGGCCAAAGGCAGACACTCGCTACTCGTCTACACGGCTCACCTGGTCAACACATGGCTGGAGAACGTAAGTGGCGATGCACCGCTAGGCAGACCAGCATTTGAGCGAGCCGTACTCCTATAGATGGCCGCCGATGGCCAGACGCGTTACGATCGCGGGGAGGGGCTCTCGCCAGACGTCGACAGTGCTACTTCTCGGGATGGCTTCTGGAACCGCCCGGTTCAAGCTTTGCGCTGCCCTGCAGCTTGTGCAGTGCGAGGACCTACTGGGGTTAGAAAGCAAGACTCACGTCGGCGCACAGCTGCCCTTAGTTGCTGCGCGGTGCACTCAAGCTGAGTTGTAAGATCGCTTCATGCTGCTGATGTGTTCCCAATGCCAACAATGAGTCCCTGAGACTGAGCGGGCGACATTCCTGGAAGTTTCTAGCGTCTAGTGCGGTGAAGGCAGTTAGGGGGATGTGTGCCTCGTGGCGCAAATAGCCTCTTCTGCGTTGCCTTGTGAGTCGGTAAAGAATACAGGGGGGTCTGTGCGCCTTTTGAGTACATCAGCTGTTCTCGGTGTACATGCAGGTACTTTCACAATGTCCGTGCACGAGCCTCAACCGGGCCGCCAGTGCCGGTCGGTGTCATTCGACGATGGCAAGCGGCGTGTCATCGCCACCGACCTGGACCCCGAGGAGTAACCGCTCACGCTGAAGACCGCCGTGGGCAGGCCCCCAACACCCCGGCCGCGGCTAACCGACGCAACACCTCTTCGTCGCCCAACGGCCAGTGCGACGAGTTGGGCGATGGCTGCTCGTGACCCCCCCAGCGCAGCCTCGGAGGTGGGTGTCTCTGCCGCCGCCGCTTCCCTGCTGATGGAAATGGAGGTGTGCCCGGGAAGCTGTTCCGTAAATTCGAGGATGTCTGTAATTATATACGCACTGTAACAGGGCCGTAGTTCGGCTCTGCTGTCGATTTTAACGTAGTCGCGATAAAAAGAGCTATAGGCGCCGAAAATCCGGAGTAGCTGTCGCCGCAGCGTTGGCGGCGTCGTTGACCATAAGCGAAAAATCCGCGAAAAGTCCCTCTGAGAAGCAACCTAGGAGGTAGGTGGGCCACGCGGGTCACGTGACCTTGTGGCTTCATCACAACCGGCCCACCATATTGCGAGAAACGCGCACCATGGCAGGTGGCAGTTGAATCAAACATTTGTCCCGTGAGATTGCTGGGAAGGGCAACCATGATCGCACAAGTCGCACCGGTGGCAGCACCATTGCGACAGTAGTGGTATGATGACTTCCGAGGATCTGTTTTCCTGCCCCACTTGTTGATGCGGGGTTCAGTGCGAAACCTTGTGCCCTGGAAGGTCTATGGGAAGAATGTGGTCTTCCATCTGTTGTCACTGCATATATATGCTGGCAGGAATCCTCTTGTTGCGTATGACTGAAGCGTTCCTATGTGTCTTCATTCAGTGAACTAGGGCGCCCCACCGTGACGAGAATAAGCGCCTTTAGACCTCCCACGCTGGCGGCTCCTCTGCGCAGGTATTGCCGATGGCCATGCACGAGCCGTACCCGGGCCTTCAGTGGCGGTCGGTGACCTTCGACGATGCCAAGCGGCGTGTCATCGCCACCGACCAGGATGCGGAGGTGGACACGCTGAATCTGAAGTCCACCGTGGGAAGGCCCCCGACACTCCGGCCGTCGCGAACCGACTGCTGTTGAAACTCCGTTTTCTCTTCATATTTATCCTGAGTATTTGTATCATTTTTTAATACGCTTCGCGAGACAAAACCCAGACACCTCCCGCTTGTTTATGGCCGGCGGCGGCTCCCCTCGGGCGACGGGACTCTGGGAACCTGAGGGAGAGGGCCAAAGGTTGAGACAAGCGGAGAGCTCCTCCGTCTGGAGGGGCAAGAAAAAAGGACAGAACGAGCGGGGAGCCCCAACGATGAGCATGCAATTTTTCGAGCTCTTGCTCCTCTCCTAATGAACAGTTTGTTTCTTCCAATAAACCAATTTACGTAAACGATAACAGTCTACTGTCATCAGAAACGAACTAAATCAGTCGGTTTCTACAACAGCACACCCCCCGTTCCTCGACCGACGGCCAGTACTACGAGCTGCGCGAGTGCTCCTCGCGGCCCCCCAGGGCACTCGCCTGCATGTGTATCCATCTCTAATTGTAAATAATACTTGATGCCAGCGGGCACGCTGTCGCAATAAAAACAAAAGCTGGCCATGAGCAGCTCGCCTCTGTGGGTGCCGAATACTCAGCGCGACGAAACACACTCAGAGAAAAGAGGTGGAAAGCAGTAAAGTAATTTCATTCTGTCGAGGTGGAGGAGAAAACTTTATTCTAGTCTGTGGTTTTTGGGGCATCTTCAGAGATGTTCTATCCTTGGTTGTATATCCAGGAGTCTCCTCTGTCTAGCTCGTCCAGTTTTAATCAATGGTCGGTTGCCCTCAGTCCAGGGCTCCGCTGGCCACTGCCGCCCGTTGATCTCGCTGAACCAGATCTTGTTGGTCTTCACAGCGGTCGCTGGAAAGCAGTCTGTCCCATTGCTCCGCACTCGGGTTTTGTATTTTGGGGACCACGTCTATGTTTTGGCATCTGTTGAAATTTCATGTACCGCTCCACCATAATGGGGTTTTTGACTAAAGTTAGACTCAGGGCCTCAAAAAAAAATTGTTGTACACGTGTTAATATGGTGAGGACGGGAATTATTACTCCTTTTCGTCCACTTAAATGCAGCCATACGCCCACAAATGGGAGCTACTAGGGAATTTTAGCTTCGCGTAGACGGACACCAATTTACCGGACGCCGGCTACGCACGCGCAGTGCCCCGCCTAACCGCACCCCTGTGACTGCGTGCGCGTGACCATCTAGCGGCCTCTATTAATGCGACAGCATCAGCTGTAACCACACCAAAATCCCGGGGATGTCTGGTGTCAGGAAAGTCGCTGATTGGTTGATGGAGCTCACGTGACATTGTGATGTCATCACATCAGACCACCAGGTTGTGAGCAACCTAGGAAGAGAATCGAAATCAAAATTAAAAAAGAAGTGATATATGGGAATGTCAGCATAGTCACAGCATAGGGATACATGCTACTGCTTCTTGCAGTGCGAATATCGCGGATGATGGGCCGACAATTGCAAAGAAACTGACGCAATCACGCACAAAAGTTGCAAAAGAACCGACAATTGTAAAATCTAATGCTGTCACATACCGCTCTTTAGGTGAGTGAAGCGTCACCGTAGCTTCTTGCTATTAGGAATGGCCGCCAGCTGGTATTAGGATTGGCGCTAGCATGTCTCGAGGATTGCCACTAAGACAGAATCTCACGCCAGGTGTCTGCGTGGTGCATTTACCGCCCTCGCCCGGTCGTTGCTGCGTGGGCAAGCGGGGAGCATGGTTCTGCGAAAATTCCTTTAAAGAGTCGCTGCCACGGGCTGCGAAGTGGTTCCGGCTGTCTTCCGATTTTCCCCAACGTCTCCACCGACCCGACTACCCCTGGCCTCATGGGCACAGCACCAGTGTGGGAACGGATCGCCACAGTGGATTTTCTGCAGGCTTCGCCGGCCATGGCTAATGGCCGAACAACTGGGGATTATCTCCCGAGGGGGCTGCGCCTCGGTTTCTTCGAAGTTCACCGACCGGCGGAGAGCGGGCCGACCACCTGACGTCGCCTGCCAGCCTGACGGGGTCCTGGCCGCACACCCCTCTCCCTCTTATGCCAGGGGCGTGTCCATGTGTGCGGAGGTGTCTGTGTGTGATAGCGCAAGTTTTGTCCACACGCACCACGGCGAGGGCGTCCCCTACCTGGGGAATCTAGGGAAGACGCAGTGTATAGAACTGGACTGCAGATGCAGTTGAAGCAGCTCACTTCTGAATTCAAAAGCTTGTAAATATGTAAAATAAACTAAGTCTTCTTCCTCCACTAACGAATCCTTCACTCAGCGGCACTCCTGTCCTGGACGGAGCGGTCGTCATCTTGACCGAGGTTGTGTCGAGAAGCGACCCCGATCCCCACCTTCAACAACTGGTTGGCAGCGCTTGGGATGGACCAGGTGACATCGTTCTGCATGTACGGGTGAGCGCTTTGTCTTTGTTTTATAATTCACCAGGTTTTAAACTCTGGGTAAAAAGTTTGAACTGCTGGTAATCGGGTGTCTGTAGCACAGTGTAGTTTGCACAGAACCATAGAACTTTAGCGAGTGGGCAAAGCCACCATTTGGGGCAACGATCATGGACTTCAAGAAGGTTAATAGGGAAGAGCTGTTGCTGATGTGTGATGAGTTGGATGTGGAAGTGGAGGAAGGAATGAGGAAAGGGGCAATCATAAAAGCAATCAATAATAGCGATGCGGACGAAGAAGCGATGCAAATTGCGTGGGAAATTGCAAAGAAAGAGCTAAAACGGCGAAGAAAGAAACCAGGGGATGAAAAAAAGAAAGCAGAGGATGAAAGAAAAGAAAAGCAAGCCGCAGATCAGATACAATTGAAAATGATGGAGCTCCAACTCGAAAGCCAACGTCTGGCAGCTCAAAACGGGGGAGCAAGCATTAGTGACAGATTAAACAGGGTAGAGTCTCACCGTACAGACATTTGGATGTATCCCTACAAGATGGGCGAAGACATCGGTCTGTATCTAATCAACTATGAAAGGGCGTGTCGAAAGAGCAAAATCGCAGAAAATTTGTGGTCACAACGCCTGCTAGGTCTTGGACCGTGCGAGGCGGCAAATGTGATCGCCAGGCTCAGCGAACAGGAAGCGGAAAATTATGAAAAGGTGAAATCTGCTCTAATGAAGAAATACCGCCTTTCAGATGAGGCATTTCGGCAGCGTTTTAGGGAGGCAACAAAAAAAAGCAATGAGGATTATGCGGAGTTTGCGTACACATTGAAAAGCAACCTTGTAGCGTGGCTCAAGGGGGCAGGCGTGTACGAAAGCAGGGACAAGGTAGTTGAGTGCGTCTGTCTGGAGCAGTTTTTCCGCAGCATTCCACCGTCCGTAAAACTATGGGTGCAGGACAAAGAAAAGGTAGAGACAGTAGAGCGAGCAGCTCAACTCGCAGACGAATTCTCGACGCGTAGAAAGGCGAGTGCGGAGGAAGGCCAGTCAGAAAGAGGAACTACCTCAAGAAAGTATTTTTCTTCTAGACGGCCGGCTCTAAATGGAAACGTGGGGCAGGGTGTAACAAAAAAAAGTCACCGAAAAGGCTCCAGAGAAGAGCGGCAGTCAAACGAAGGACGGAGGGGTAGAAAAGGCGGGGAAAAAGGAGTTCGAGGCCAGGCAACCGTTGCGGTGTTATAACTGCCAAGAAACAGGGCACATCGCTGCAAGATGTAGAAACCAGCGATTGGTGTTCTCGTACGTAAACGGTAGTGATGAAAACCTAGAACTGCTTCGCACCTATCTTAATGAGTTAGAGGTAAATGGCAAGCCTTGTAAGGTGCTCAGGGACAGTGCGGCTACGATGGATGTAGTGCACCCATCCTATGTTACGTCTGAGGATTTCACGGGAGGAGTAACGTGGATTAAACAGGTGTTGGTGGAGCACAGTGTTTGCTTCCCATGGCAAGGGTTGAAATTTCAGGTCCGTTTGGAAAACTGGTGACGGAGGCAGCCGTCTAGAAAACAGTTCCGCTGGAATATCCTTATCTGTTCTCAAACCGGTCTGACCGGCTGTTGCGTGAGCGAGGGCAGATCTTTGGAGAAGGAAAAGTGCAGGCACTAAAGCGCTCTAAAACCCGCCAGCTCGCCGCTCAGTTAACACAGGACCTGGGACAGGGAGAAGCAGAAATCTGAGCAGAACCTGAAATCATGGAGCCAAACCTAGTGGCTGAACAAGGGGTCGAGGTTGTCGCTAGATCAGGCGACATCGACGCAGCTGCGGCGCCAAGCGAACCGCAGGAAATAGAGCCCGTCGGAGCGTCAATATTGGCCCCGACTTCGCGCAGTTTTGAGCGGCTATTGGAAATAGACAGGGATATGCTGAAAGCAGAGCAAAAGAATGACCCTAGTTTGAGGCGCCTGCATGCTACCGCGGAAAAGGGCATAGCGAGGCGTAACATCACGATACTCGAAAAAGGCGGACTGCTGTACAGGCACTACAGAGATCGCAAAGGCAAGACATTTGATCAGCTGGTGATTCCGGAAAAATACCGGGCGGACCTTCTGAGAATGTGTCATGGGAACAGCTGGTCGGGACACTTGGGGATCAAGAAAACGAAAGAGCGACTTTTAATGGAGTACTACTGGCCAGGGTGCTTCAGAGACGTGGAGCGGTACGTGAAGTCATGTGACGCATGTCAACGAGTCGGGAATCCAGGAAAAACAAAATGGAAGTGCAGCGTGAGGGTCCGGTGGAAGTTCAGCACAGGCTGTCAGAAACAAACTACGTCCTGAAAAAACCTGGCAAGAGAAATGAGGTTACCATCTGCCACTGCAATTTGATGAAACCTTATGTAGGCAGGGAGGAGGTGGTAAATATGATGTTAAACGCACCCGAGGAAGTACAGGCTGATCTACCTGAGTTAGCAACAGACCGCGATGCAGATTGCAGCGTCCAGGACATTCTTGCGCGCTCTGCGAGGGCTGATGTTCTGAAAGAGGAACAGGTGGATGAACTTAAGGGTATTTTGGGGGAATTCAAAGCGATGTTTAGCAGTCGGCCAGGGAAAACTGACCTATCACTTACAAGATCGAGCTGACCTCCTCCGAACCAATCAGGTCAAAAGCTTGTCGAGTGTCACCACGTCAACGGCAGATCTTGGAGACGGAGATTAAGCGAATGCTCGAAATCGGGGTAATCGAACCAACTGAAAGTGATTACACTTCCCCTATGATTCTCGTCGAAGTGCCAGGTAAAGAGCCTCGTCCATGCGTGGCCTATCGAAGACTCAATGCAATCACCAGAGACCATCTCTATCCGATTCCCAATATTGAAGAGAGAGTGGAGCGCGTAAGTGGGACACAGTTCATCTCTACGTTAGATCTGGTGAGGGGATATTGGCAGGTTCCTCTCTCAGACACCTCGAGCCGTTATGCTGACTTCATTTCACCCATTGGGACATTCAGACCTCTAGTTTTAAGCTTCGGCCTCAAGAACGCCCGTATAGTTTCCCCAAATTAATGGATATTGTACTTAAAGACATGCAGAGCTATGCAGTTCCCTACTTGGACGACATAGCCAGTTTTTCGAACAGCTAGGAGGAGCATATCGCGCATCTGAGAAGCGTGTTGGCAAGTTTTCGGGACGCTGGGCTCACACTGAAGTCAGAAAAGTATAACTTTTGTTGTTCACAAGTGACCTACCTGGGACACATTGTAGGTCGTGGAACTAGGCAGCCTTCGGAACTTAAAATTAAGCCCATAGCGGACTTTCCAACGCCTCGAACAAAGAAAGACATCCGCTCTTTTCTGGGGTTTGTTGGGTATTATCAGAGGTACATTCCTCGCTATTCTCAACGAGCGAGTCCATTGACAGATGCGCTACGAAAGGGAGAGCCCGAAAGGGTTTTTGGGATGAAGCAAAGGAGAGCGCCTTTCAAGAGCTGAAGAAAGTACTCATTTCACGGCCCGTATTGTGGACGCCTGACTACACAAAAGAGTTTGTAGTTCAGTGCGATGCGAGTGATAGGGGGATGGGCGTTGTTTTGAGTCAGGTTGGAAAAGACAACGAAGAGCATCCCATCCTGTACGCAAGCCGGAAACTGACGCTAAGGGAGGAAGCTTACAGCGCCTCAGGAAAAGAATGCGCATGCTTAGTCTGGGCAGCACAAAAACTGTCATGCTACCTATACGGATCAAAATTCGTTTTTGAGACGGATCCCTGCCCACTCACGTGGCTGAGGCATATGTCTCAAAAGAACGGACGCATGCTGCGGTGGAGCCTCATCCTTCAGGAGTACAGCTTCTCTGTGAGGTATAAGAAAGGGAAAATGAATGGCAATGCCGATGGTTTAAGCAGGCTATTCTGAAGTGCTTAAGGTGAAAAGGGTCCTCCAGCTTTTATGTGTGTATTACTAGCGGACCTATGTATGTTTTTTTTTCAAGATTAGTTATCTACTTCGAACCATTTCATGCACGGTTCTGACTTTGTTGTGGCCAAAATATCCATGATACGTTGACTTAGATGGCGGAACCACTCGGAGTCGGAATTTGTTATGTTATTACTTTATCTGTTGGGATAAGCCTGGTGGATCAGGGGCACAGACTGGGTGCTTTCGCGTCGTGTGGAGCCTTGTTGCTGGGGCCGAACCGGCCGCTGTTTGCCATTGTTGGAGGTTTGGGGGTTGTTTTGGTGCTCGCAGAAGATAACCGGTCATCCCATTCCCAAGACCAGCCCATCTCTCATCGGTAAGGGATTGCTACCACTGGCCGAACGAGATTTTCCTGGCCGCGGAGGAGTTATTAGGAATGGCCGCCAGCTGGTATTAGGATTGGCGCCAGCATGTCTCGAGGATTGCCACCAAGAAAGAATCTCTCGCCAGGTGTCTGCGGGGTGCATTTACCGTAGTGTTCCTGTATATGCTCCCGCAGGGAGCATATACAGGAACACTAATTTACCGCGCTCGCCCGGTCGTTGCTGCGTGGGACAAGCGGGGAGCAGGGTTCTGCGAAAATCCCTTTAAGGAGTCGCTGCCACGGGCCGCGAAGTGGTTCCGGCTGTCTTCCGAATTTCCCCGACGTCTCCACCGACCCGACTACCCCTGGCCTCACGGGCACAGCACCAGCGTGGGAACGGATCGCCACAGTGGCTTGTCTGCAGGCGTCGCCGGCCATCGCTAATGGCCGAACAACTGGGGATTATCTCCCGACGGGGCTGCGCCTCGGTTTCTTCGAAGTTCACCGACTGGCGGAGAGCGGGCCGACCGCCTGAAGTCGCCTGCCAGCCTGACGGGGTCCTGGCCGCACACCTCTCTCCATCGAGCTCAACTAATGCCAGGGGCGTGTCCATGTGTGCGGAGGTGTCTGTGTGTGATAGCGCAAGTTTTGTCCACACTCACCACGGCGAGGGCGTCCCCTACCTGGGGAATCTAGGGAAGACGCAGTGTATACAACTGGACTGCAGATGCAGTTGAAGCAGCCCACTTCTGAGCTAAAAAGCTTGTAAATATGTAAAATAAACCAAGTATTCTTCCTCCACTAACGAATCCTTTACTCAGCGGCACTCCTGTCCTGGACAGGGCGGGCGTCATCTTGACCGAGGTTGTCTCGAGAAGCGACCCCGATCCCCACCTTCAACATTGCTTTAGTTTATAACCGTGTGGCTAGCTGGAGAGGAATAATAACGAGTGATCATCAATGCTGCATTAATGCGGCAGAAGTGACATATGTGCTATCATGAGACTCTAACCTACCCCTTGAGACAGGAGGCAAAAGCTCCTATAAAAACAGAACGGGAGAACGACTCATGACAAAGGCTAACTTCATCTAACTTAATTCGCTGAGAAGCCAGAAGATATAAGGAAAACCGAAACATGCGCAGAAGCAAGACCACATACAATCAACAAGACCGTTTAAGATACGAAATCTCGGTCCTAAAAAGGGTTACAAAGATATCACTAAAACAATCTCTTCCAATCTATCTTACATGATCTGGTGGGGTCAGAATCGCACATGCCGATAACGTGGCAGAGAGCAGACTACGCATTTATTCCCATCATCATCTTGATCAGTCCGACCACGCTCACTTCAGGACAAAGGGCACTCCCGTATCTCTTAACTTAATCCTAGCCTGTGTCAGCCACTGTCACCTTAATGCCGCAAAGTGTTAATCTCATCCGCCCACCCAACTTTCCGTCGCCTCCTGCTACGCCTGACTTCTCTTGGAATCCTTTACGTCACCCTCAAGGACCATCGGTTATCTTGACTTCGCATTACCCTGGCCAGGCCAATTTCTTCTTTTAATTTCGGTTAGGTAATCATTAGCCTGCGTTTGTTCCCTCAGCCGTTCTGCTCTCTTACTGTTTCTTAACTACACCTATCATTACACCTATCTCTTTTCTTTTAAAAGCTCGCTGCGTTGTCCTCAGTTTAAGTTGAACCCTTTTCGCTAGCCTTGACATTGCTGCTTCATAAGCGGGTACAGGTATAAGACAGATATAATATATTACGGATACAATACAGATATATTAGTAAACTGCCATTCGTGATTTGATGGTTCCTGCGAAATGCGCTAAATTTCATTCTTATTTTATTGTTATTTCTCTATTGCGCTGATGGTGAAAATGAAAAAAGGATTTCAAATATTCTCGATACTTCGACTTCTTCAGCCATTCCGTCCTTGACGCCTTTTCTTCTTCTTTATACCGCACAGCTCAGGAGGAATGTGAGAGCATTGATGCCTATAGGAACAGGGACCGCGAAGGAATCATTCTAATAAATATCAATAGATTTTTCCATCGTTACTGAGGCTCCAGAATAAATTTTGTGTTCTTTTGTCAACTCAAGGCCCCAGGGCTAAAAAGGGCTAATTAAGGGTCCGCTGCCTATTCTAGCCTGGTCTCTGCCGTGTGTCTATCGGCGACATGCCAAAGCGATCACCATCACTCGAGTGGGCGCGAGCTCGGCTGTGGTGGACTGCTCGAGGCGCGCCGTAGCGAAAATCAGCGCGTGGAGCAGCGGCGGTCCGGTCACGAGGGGACCGATGGTCATCGGCAGCAGCCCGAGCATTCCACGGCCAAAAGCAGACACTCGCTACTCGTCTACACGGCTCACCTGGTCAACACATGGCTGGAGAACGTAAGTGGCGATGCACCGCTAGGCAGACCAGCATTTGAGTGAGCCGTACTCCTATAGATGGCCGCCGATGGCCAGACGCGTTACGATCGCGGTTAGGGGCTCTCGCCAGACGTCGACAGTGCTACTTCCCGGGATGGCCTCTGGAACCGCCAGATTCACGCTTTGCGTTGCCCTGCAGCTTGTGCAGTGCGAGGACCTACTGGGGTTAGAAAGCAAGACTCACGTCGGCGCACAGCTGCCCTTAGTTGCTGCGCGGTGCACTCAAGCTGAGTTGTAAGATCTTCGCTTAATCCTGCTGATGTGTTCCTAATGCCAACAATGAGTCCCTGAGACTGAGCGGGCGACATTCCTGGAAGTTTCTAGCGGCTAGTGCGGTGAAGGCAGTTAGGGGGATGTGTGCCCCGTGGCGCAAAGAGCCTCTTCTGCGTTGCCTTGTGAGTCGGTAAAGAATACAGTGGGGTCTGTACGCCTTTTGAGTACATCAGCTGTTGCTCGGTGTACATGCAGGTACTTTCACAATGTCCGTGCACGAGCGCCTACTGGGCCGCCAGTGCCGGTCGGTGTCCTTCGACGATGGCAAGCGGCGTGTCATCGCCACCGACCTGAACCCCGAGGTGGAGCCGCTCGCGCTGAAGACCGCGGCTAACCGACGCAATCTCTTCGTCGCCCAACGGCCAGTGCGAAGAGTTGGGCGATGGCTGCTCGCGACCCCCCCGCGCAGCCTCGGAGGTGGGTGTCTGCCGCCGCCTCTTCCCTGCTGATGGAAATGAAGGTGTGCATGAGAGGCTGTTATATAAATTGGAGGATGTCTCTAATTATATGCGCTCTGTAACAGGGCCATAGTTCGGCTCTGCTGTCGATTTTAACGTGGTCCCGATAAAAAGAGCTAATGTCGTCGCGGCGTTGGCGGCATCGTTGACCATAACCGAAAAACCCACGAGAAGTCCCTCTGAGAAGCAACCTAGGAGGCAGCTGGGCCACGCGGGTCACGTGACCTTGTGGCTTCATCACAAGCGGCCCACCGGATTGTGAGAAACGTGCACCGTGGCAGGTAGCAGTTGAATCAAACATTTGTCCCGTGAGATTGCTGGGGAGGGCAACCTTGATCGCACAAGTCGCACCGGTGGCAGCACCATTGCGACAGTAGTGGTATGATGACTTCCGAAGATCTGTTTTCCTGCCCCACTTGTTGTTGATGCAGGGTTCAGTGCGAAACCTTGTCCCCTGGAAGGTCTATGGGAAGAATGTGGTCTTCCATCTGTTGTCACTGCATATATATGCTGGCAGGAATCCTCTTGTTGCGTATGACTCAATCGTTCTCATGTGTCTTCATTCAGTGAGCTAGCGCGCCCCACCGTGACGAGAATAAGCACCTTTAGACCTCACACGCTGGCGGCTCCTCTGCGCAGGTATTGCCGATGGCCATGCACGAGCCGTACACGGGGCGCCAGTGGCGGTCGGTGACCTTCGACGATGCCAAGCGGCGTGTCATCGCCACCGACCAGAATGCGGAGGTGGACACGCTGAATCTGAAGTCCACCGTGGGAAGGCCCCCGACACTCCGGCCGTCGCGAACCGACTGCTGTTGAAACTCCGTCTTCTTTTCATATTTATCCTGTGTATTTGTGTCATTTTGTTAAATACGCTTCGCGAGTCAAAAACCTGGCACCTCCCGATTGTTCATGGCCGGCAGCGGCTCCCCTCGGGCGACAGGACACTGGGAACCCGAGGGAGAGGGCCAAAGGTTGAGGCAAGCGGAGAGTTCCTCCGTCTCGAGGGTCAAGGGAAAAGGACAGAACGAGCGGGGAGCCCCAGCGATGAGCAAGCAATTTCTCGAGCTCTTGCTCCCCTCCTAATGAATAGTTTGTTTCTTGCAATAAACTAATTTACGTAAACGATAACAGTCTACTGTCATCAGAAACTAACTAAATCAGTTGATTTCTACAACTGTACACCACCCCTTCGTCGAACTACGGCCAGTACTACGAGCCACGCGAGGGCTCCTCGCGGCCTCCCAGGGCAGTCGCGGAGGCGGGCATCTCGTCCGCCGCCACCGGCAAACAGCCTGCATGTGTATCCATCTCTAATTGTAAATAATACTTGATGCCAGCAGGCACGCTGTCGCAATAAAAACAAAAGCCGACCATGAGGAGCTCGCCTCTGCGGGTGCCGAAGACTGAGCGCGACGAAACGCACTCAGAGAAAAGGCGGAAAACAGTAGTCATTTCAACCTGTCGAGACGGAGGAGAAAACTTTATTCTAGTCTGCGGCTTTGTGGCATCTTCAGGGAAGTTCTATCCTTGGGGGTGTACCCAGGAGTCTCCGCTGTTGAGCTCGTCCAGTTCTAATCAATGGTCGGTTGCCCTCAGTCCAGGGCTCCCCTGGCCACTGGCGCCCGTTGATCTCGCTGTACCAGACCTTGTTGGTCTTCACAGCGGTCGCTGGAAAGCAGTCTCTCCCACTGCTCCGCACTCGGGTTTTGTATTTTGGGGACCACGTCTATGTTTTGGCATCTGTTGAATTTTCCTGTACTACTACACCATAATAGGGTGATTGACTAAAGGTAGACTCAGGGCCTAAACAAAAGTGTGGTACACGTGTTAATATCGTGAGTACGGGAATTATTACTCCTTTTCGTCCACTTGGTGCAGCCATTAGGCCACAAAGGGGAGCTACTAGCAAATTTTAGCTTCGCGGAGACGTGCTAGCGTAGACGGATACCGGTTTACCGGACGCCGGCTGCGAACGCGGAGAGCCCCGCCTAACCGCACCCCTGTGACTGCGTGCGCGTGTGCATCTAGCGGCCTCTATTAATGCGACAGCATCAGCTGTCACCAAAATCCCGGGGATGTCTGGTGTCAGGAAAGTCGCTGATTGGTTGAGCGAGCTCACGTGACTTTGTGATGTCATCACAACAGACCACCAGGTTGTGAGCAACCTAGGAATAGAATAGAAATCAAAATTGAAAAAAAAGTGATATATGGGAATGTCAGCACCGTCACAGCATAGGGATACCTGCTACTGCTTCTTGCAGTGCGAATATCGCGGGTGATGGGCCGACAATTGCAAAGAAACGGACGCAATCACGCACAAAAGTTGCAAAAGAAGCGACAATTGTGAAATGTAATGCTGTCACATACCGCTCTTTGGGTGAGTGAAGCGTCACCGTAGCTTGCTTTAGTTTATAACCGTGTGGCTAGCTGGAGAGGAATAATAACGAGTGATCATTATAGCGGCAGAAGTGACATACGTGCTATCATGAGACTCTAACATACCCCTTGAGATAGGAGGCAAAAGCGCCTATAAAGAAACACACAACAAGCCCGTTCAAGATACGAAATCTCGGTCCTAAAAAGGGTTACAAATATATCACTAAAACAATCTCTTCCTATCTTTCTTACATGATCTGGTGGGGCCAGAATTGCACATGTCGATAACGTGGCAGAGAGCAACCTCTACGCATTTAATCCCATAATCATCTTGATCAGTCCGACCATGCTCACTGTAGGACAAAGGGCACTCCCATATCTCTTAACCCTGGCCTGTGTCAGCCACTGTCACCGTATTCCCGCAAACTTGTTAATCTCTTCCGCCCACCCAACTTTCCGTCGCCTCCTGCTACGCCTGACTTTTCTTGGAATCCTGTACGTCACCCTCAAGGACCATCGGTTATCTTGACTTCGCATTACCCTGGCCAGGCCAATTTCTTCTTTTAATTTCGGTTAGGTAATCATTAGACTGGGTTTATTCCCTCACCCGTTCTGCACTCTTCCTGTCTCTTAACTACACCTATCATTACACTTGTCCCTTTTTTTTAATAGCTCGCTGTGTTATCCTCAGTTTAAGTGTGACCCTTTTCGCTAGCCTTGACGTTCCTGCTTCATAAGCGGGTACAGATATAAGACATATATAATATATTACGGATACAATACAGATATATTAATAAACTGCCATTCGTGATTTGATAGTTCCTGCGAAATGCGCTAAATTCCATTCTTATTTTTCTTGTTATTTCTCTATTGCGCTGACAGTGGGTGATGGTGGTGATGGATGTCTGAGCAGAAAAGAAGGAAAGAAGAGGGAAAAAGGATTTTAAATATTTTCCATAATTCGACCTCTTCATCCATTCCTTCCTTGCCGCCTTTTCTTCTTCTTTATACCGCACAGCTCAGGAGAAATGTGAGAGCATTGATCCCTATAGGAAAAGGGACCGCGAAGGAATCATTCCAATAAATATCAATAGATTTTTTCCATCGTTACTGAGGCTCCAGGGCCCGAATTACGGAACTCGCTCTAAAGTTGTAGAGCGTTACGTCAAAATGACGACAGCATGACGACAAGGCGAGACGTCAACGCGTGACGGAACGCGGAATCAACCAATGGCTAGTAGGGTGCCGCCCCGGTAGAGTTTATTTGCACGACAAGAGGCCAATTTGCACGGCAAGGGGCCGTATGCTAACTTTTTTATAAGAATACGCAGTGAATAAAATAAACATTGTTTTATTCTTTCATAAAAGTGTATTTCACTCTCACTGCCATGAAGTAAAACAAGAAGGACATTCACTTTTGAAAATAACTGCTTTCGTGGGTAAGTTTTGTTGCCATGAGGGCGCGCTGGCAGATGTAAACACTGAACATGGCGGCCTTCTAAAAAACAGCTGATCCCACGGCTAGTTCCTGCTTTTTTACACGTCGTCTGTAATCAAGGTTCTATTTGGTTGTCCAAAGTGAGCGGATAACAATTATCGAAGCCAGTGAAGGTCACGGGCCTCCAGAAAGGAACCTGCACGAAACGTCGGGCCCGAAAATCGACGAAGACAACTTGAGGTAAGCCTGTGTTATTGGTTTAAAGATGCCACATGCCAAGCATATGATTTGGGTTCTGTTTCTTTCACTTTAGCAAATACAAGGCGTCCACGAAGCACGGCTTGTTGGATAAAATCAACTTTTTTGGCTTCATAAACGTCTGGCACAAATGATTCAGTTGGGAAGGAGCAAGAACCAAGCAAGGCGGTTGGGCGCACGCTAACAACCTTGCTCGTTTTCGGTCGTTCTTGGCTGTGCTATAAGTTGCTGCAGCGCAGCGCACGCATATGTTCCTGTAAAAACATATTAGCCCGAACTCAGAGCAAAGGTTTTTCCCTGTTATTCCCTGCTTTCGAAAAGCGGAGCAGAAACTATTCCCTGTTTGTTTTCCCCGCTGTGTTCGCTGCTGCAATTCTCTAAGCGGGAATTATAGTCTCGATATGGCGCCAACACGAAGAATGCCGAGCGAGCAAGAGCTTATCATAATAGAGTTTATGGAGAGCCATCCGCTCTTGGCCCGGGCTTCTGCCGACCTAACAAACTCATACACAGCTGTTGAAAAGCGCGAGCTGTGGATCCAGCTTGCGTCGATTCTCAACAACAAGGGGTCGGCCGTTTAAAAACATGATGTCTTTGCCTTGCGCCTTGCTAGCACTATTTATTCCATCTGTGGTGTATTTTAGTCTCGGAGGAGGTGCAGGAATGCATAGACAAGTGGTTGAGCATTATTGATTGCTTCTCTTTTGCTAGTGCTCTTTTAGTTTCATGGTTTGCCAGTACCAATCAGCCGCACCTTTTACCCTGTTACAGCAGAGGAGATGAACGGGGAGCCTCAGCAAGTTGTCGACAAGACACACGGAGCCCCACAGACCGTGAGTTGGCTTTCCATTATTCAAGCTCCATACTACCCTTTCTGGCAGCTGATTGAAAGTAATAGCACTATACTCTCTGGCAGCATTTGCAGCAGTAGCCAAAATACTGCAGTGATTCTACAGTACACACAAAACTATCTCTCTGTGGCTTTGCCACGCAGTGCAGAATGTTTATTTCTCTTGCAGTGAGGCTGTGACATCTCCTAGCAGTCTAGCAAATGTGCACATGAAATATGCTACTACAATGCTGCCCAAGATTGCTGTCCTGTATATTTATGTCAAGTCCTCTAACACATTGTACCAAATGTTTTGCGTATTCCACCACGTGATGAGCACATTTTCTTCCCCGACAGCTACAACGGTGCCCTCGCCGCAGCCCTCACCAGAGCCCCCACTGCAGCCCTCAACGCGTGCCACGCCTAGCCTTCTTGGGAAGCGACGGCGAGACGATGGGGCCAATAAGGTGCTGCGCCAGATGCTGTATGAATCGCATCGTTTGGATTCCCTTACTGACGCCCGGAACCGCCAGGACGCTGCTTTTCAGCAAAGCATGCTGGAGGTGTGTACTCGCTGCGCACACTGCACTTTGAAGAGTCGAAGCCGTCACCTGAAGCATAAATATCAGTGCTCTCTTTTGAGCACCTCTACTTCTGTTTTGACGCCTCTTGTGGGAGGTGGTTGGGACAGCTGAGTTTATGACACTGACACGAGTCTTCTACAGCCATACTTTGTCCAAAATATCTCAGCACCTGAAATTTTACATAAAGCTTAAGCGAGATCTCAAAATTGGTTGTCAGTAATAATTTGTAATTGGAAGTATTTTTACATGCAGGCCATATGGGAGGTGACAGATGCTGTGCAGGCGTCAAATGGTCAGCAAGAGCTGCTCATCCAGAATGTGAACCTACTGACGCTAATCTTACAAAAGCAGCTTGAGCCACCTGCACCACATTGAATTGTTCATATTTATGTGCATTATTTGCTTGTTTTTATTTTTATGAAAGAACATCTTCATATGTTTATATTTATTCAAGAACATTATTTACTTCTCTGCCAGGTGCAGACTCATTGAACTATTTTTAGTTTGCTTGTTAAAATTTCTGTTTTATGTGTTTGTTTATTTACATTGTCTGCTTCTCTGTCAGGTTTCTGTTTTTGTATTTATTCAAGATCATCTCTGCCATGTGCCATAGCATCATTTTTTTATTTCTTGTAAGCTCTGCAGGCCCGGATGCTTCACACTGTTTATTTTCTTCCAGTTATGTAATTTAAGCTCTGCCAGATGTGAAAGCCTCCTATACTCTTATTTTCCATTCATTTCAAATGTTTACCTGCAGCTGTGGCAGGTGCACAAGGTGCAATTTCTAGTGCTTGTTTTCTTTCATTGCAATATGTGGGCAAGTGCAATATGTGGGGCAAAGTTGTTCTGAAGTGACTGTAGTTATGAAGGGCATCATAATATGGGGATTCTGGATAAATTTTGAACACTTCGATTTTGTGTCTGTTAAGGTTGTTTGCATGTTCCTGAGTCGTTTTTTTTTCGCATTACTTTTCCTGCTTTTCCGTAAAGTGTCCATTGTGTGCATTGTAACATGTTCTATCCTCAGTAGACCCGAGGAAAAATGAGGCTTGCCAGCATTCGTCCAAAGTCGCTTCTGAACTAGTGTTGAATGCAGGCAAAAAAAAAATTTGGCGGATGCTTGAGCTCCGCCTTTAAAGGTATGATGCAACAATGTTAATGTCTCTCGTTTGTGGGTCCCTTTACAACTTCAAACGCAGCCATGTTGGCATCATCGTCTGTGATACTCGTGTGTCTTTTACACGTAACATGATTTTTTAGTCCAGTAAAATCTACGAAGAGCAATGTCTTGTGTAGCACTTGCTGTGCATTCCACCAGTTATGTAATGTGTTTCAGCAAAGTGCAAACCAGGGCTACATCGGGCCTACAAGTATGCACAACATGCCAAACCTGTGATTACTAGCATTCAAGCTGGCAGTCAAGATGAAGCTTTTTTTTTAAGGGGCAAACAGCGTGTAAGACTTAGACGGAAAGCAAAGAAAACATAGGACGAGTGCTCATCCTGTGTTTCCTGTGCTTTCCGGCTATGTCTTTCGCACTGTTCGCCTTAAAAATGTACAGCCAACTCGCCCGTTTGGCCACAGTGTAAGATACAACTGTTCTTGTGCAATCTCTGCGCAGCACTCGACAAGGCATATGCAAATCACTGTTGATGCTGAATGCTTTTGTTTCCCTGCTGTGTGTTACAGTTGGGAAACTAGTATGAACAGCTGTGGCGAAAAAAATTATTGTGACCAATGAATAAACGTGGTGCAAAAACAAACGCTTTACTGGTTCCTAGCAGTCTCCACACCACACTTTTCCCTCGTGCACATTCATCAAACACATAGTTACAGCAAGCAACTGTTTGCCTAAGTGGGCAGGTCGACGTAAGCAACGGCGAAAGACGGTGTACAAGGATGCATTTCACTTGTTGGACGAGCTGTTTCGGCGTGTATTTCGACTTGAGAAGGAGAAAGTGCAGTAGCTGTGCGGCAAGCTTGCTGATGCACTGAAAGGCGTACTGGTGACCACTGCCGGTGGAGCAGCAGTTGGTGTGTGCACTTCATATCTTGACACTGGAGGCTTTCAAGCACACGTAAGAAAAAGTAATTTACAAATGCTGGAATGTGGCTACCAGTGGCCAAGGGCATCATATCACACAGGGGCTCACGCACTAACAGAGGGCAATGGCACTGCCCGTAGCAAGAGTGGCTACGACAACTCGCCACGCCAGCACGGCGAGTCATTGCAGCCACAGCTGCCAGATGGTCTAGGGCTTACTGCCGGTGGTGCTGCTGTTGCCGCTGCTGCTGCCGCTGCTGCTGTCGCCGCACCATCTGCAGGTGTGCTTGCCTCTGCGGACGGGTTGTGCCAAAGAGGCCAATTATACTGTCTCGCATGGCTCTACCACGCAGGTAGGTCATGCGGGATCCTGTCCCCGCCAAGTACCCGGCAAGCAGAGGTGGTCCATTGTTGTCAGGGTCATCAGTAGTGTCGTCTTCGTCTGCAGCCAGGGCTTCTTCAAGACAGATGTTGTGCAACGCAGCACACGCTGCAATGATGACCACCGCCCGCTCCGGCTCGTAGTGGAGTGTCCGTTACCTTTGAAGGCACCGGAAGCGGCTTTTGAGAACACCAATGCAGCATTCCACAACACATCGCATTGAGGCGTGTGCTGCGTTGTACTGCCCTTCTGCAGTGTTTGCACCAGGATGCCCTGACACTGGTGTGAGCAGCCACGGCTCCAGTGGATATCCACTGTCTCCTGCACGACCAAAATTTGCAGTGAAGTGTGTTGTTGCCTATGTAATAAATGATTCATATCAAGCAGCTCAAAGCCAGTATGCTGAACCAGAATTCATAGGCATGCAGAATATTCATGACTAAGGGGTACTTCTGTAAGCACAGCCTTCTAGGTTAATGATGTACTGTGATATCTTACACGACAATAACGATGTGCACACCTCTTCTGCCTTGGTGTTTTACGCTTGAAATACGATTCTCTTTATAACAATGTTTCTTGTGCCTCTGCACCAGCAGTAACAGTAAATACACAAAAATAAATACGATACATCATATTGTTGCATGCCATCCATGTTATAACCCGCCTCTTTTAGGTATGAGCCACTGCTGTAGCTTAATACGTGCTGTCGAAGTGCTGCTTACCCAGAAGAAACTCTCCATCCTCCAGCAGCCCGTGCTCCACCTTCCGACGCAGCCGTGAGTAGCGCCAAGAAAAGGCATCGTGACAAGACCCCGGGCAGCGAGGGTCGACCGCAAGGATCTTCATGTCTGCGTCGCAGATCTGCGAGAAACACAGGCAGACAATCTTGGACGTGAACTTCCACTGTCGAGGTCGCGGCTTTCGAACCCATGCGGTCAGAAAGCCAGTCTACTCACGATCATGGTGTTCATCGCGTAGTATCCTTTACGGCTCCAGAATGCTGCCCGGTTTGCTGGGTCTCCCCGCGGCGCTTTTATGGCAATCAGCGTGCCGTCGACGCAGCCGACGACGCCGGGGATGGTGCCGCGGGGAAGGAAGGTCGCCTTCGCTGCCGCTTTTTCCTCGGGGTGCGCCGGGAAACGCACCCATCCCTTCTGTGCGCCGACTTTGCAGATGGCCTCAGCCACACGCCGCACGCACTTGCTCACCGTCGGTTGTGCGAGGCCGACGGTCTGCTCGTTGCCGACGCACACTTGAAAGCCCCCGGAGGCAAAAAAACGGAGAGCGCACAGCACCTGCCGCCGCACCGACAAAACGCTCGTCCGTACGCCTCGCAGTTCGTCTGCAAATTCGCCGCACAACCACTCCACTTTCTCCTTATCGAGTCGAAATAACCGACGGAACAGCTCGTCCGGCAAGTCATACGCGTCCTCGTACACCGTCCTTCGCCGTTGCTGGCGTCGACGTTGCCGCCTCCGCCACCAATAAACAGCAGACGCCGCCGCCGCCATTTTCCCTCTAAAACTCTGTAGACCGACTCTTCGCGGTCGCAAAAAACAGTCTAAAACCGCGGGCATAATTAGGTGTTTAACGTCATGCGTTTTTTCTTGTCCGTGACGCCATTGCAGCTTCCCGTGACGCAACTTTTCAAAATGGCGCCGGCGACCAATAGGAGCGGGCATTTTAGAGCGCTCTCAATTGTAGAGCGGTCGGAGCGAGTTCCGTAATCCGGGCCCAGAATAAATTTTGTGTTCAGGTGTCAACTGAAGGCCCCAGGGCTAAAATGGGCTAATTAAGGGTCCGCTGCCTATTCTAGCCTGGTCCCATTCCGTGTGTCTATCGGCGACATGCTAAAGCGATCACCATCACTCGAGTGGGCGCGAGCTCGGCTGTGGTGGGCTGCTCGAGGCGCGCCATCAGCGCGTGGAGCAGCAGCGGTCCGGTCACGAGGGGACCGATGGTCATCGGCAGCAGCCCGAGCATTCCACGGCCAAAGGCAGACACTCGCTACTCGTCTACACGGCTCACCTGGTCAACACATGGCTGGAGAACGTAAGTGGCGATGCACCGCTAGGCAGACCAGCCTTTGAGCGAGCCGTACTCCTATAGATGGCCGCCAATGCCCAGACGCGTTACGATCGCGGGGAGGGGCTCTCGCCAGACGTCGACAGTGTTACTTCTCGGGATGGCTTCTGGAACCGCCCGATACAAGCTTTGTGCTGCCCTGCAGCTTGTGCAGTGCGAGGACCTACTGGGGTTAGAAAGCAAGACTCACGTCGGCGCACAGCTGCCCTTAGTTGCTGCGCGGTGCACTCAAGCTGAGTTGTAAGATCGCTTCATCCTGCTGATGTGTTCCCAATGCCAACAATGAGTCCCTGAGACTGAGCGGGCGACATTCCTGGAAGTTTCTAGCGGCTAGTGCGGTGAAGGCAGTTAGGAGGATGTGTGCCCCGTGGCGCAAAGAGCCTCTTTTGCGTTGCCTTGTGAGACGGTAAAGATACGGGGGGGGGGGGGTGTCTATGCGCCTTTTGAGTACATAAGCTGTTGCTCGGTGTACATGCAGGTACTTTCACAATGTCCGTACACGAGCGCCTACTGGGCCGCCAGTGCCGGTCGGTGTCCTTCGACGATGGCAAGCGGCGTGTCATCGCCACCGACCTGGATCCCGAGGTGGACCCGCTCACGCTGAAGACTTCCGTGGGCAGGCCCCCAACACCCCGGCCGCGGCTAACCGACGCAACACCTCTTCGTCGCACAACGGCCAGTGCGACGAGTTGGGCTATGGCTGCTCGCGACCACCCCAGCGCAGCCTCGGAGGTGGGTGTCTCTGCCGCCTCCTCTTCCCTGCTGATGGAAATGGAGGTGTGCACGGGAGGCTGTTATATAAATTGGAGGATGCCTCCAAATATATGCGCTCTGTAACAGGGCCATAGTTCGGCTCTGCTGTCGATTTTAACGTGGTCGCAATAAAAAGAGCTATTGTCGTCGCGGCGTTTGCGGCATCGTACCATAACCGAAAAATCCACGAAAAGTCCCCCTGAGAAGCAACGTAGGAGGTAGGTGGGCCACGCGGGTCACGTGACCTTCTGGCTTCATCGCAACCGGCCCACCGGATTGTGAGAAACGCGCACCGTGGCAGGTGGCAGTTGAATCAAACATTTGTCCCGTGAGATTGCTGCGAAGGGCAACTTTGATCCTACAAGTCGCACCGGTGGCAGCACCATTGCGACAGTAGTGGTATGATGACTTCCGAAGATCTGTTTTCCTGCCCCACTTGTTGTTGATGCAGGGTTCAGTGCGAAACCTTGTCCCCTGGAAGGTCTATGGGAAGAATGTGGTCTTCCATCTGCTGTCACTGCATATATATGCTGGCAGGAATCCTCTTGTTGCGTATGACTGAAGCGTTCCCATGTGTCTTCATTCAGTGAGCTAGCGTGCCCCACCGTGACGAGAATAAGCGCCATGAGACCTCACACGCTGGCGGTTCCTCTGCGCAGGTATTGCCGATGGCCATGCACGAGCCGTACCCGGGCCGTCAGTGGCGGTCGGTGACCTTCGACGATGCCAAGCGGCGTGTCATCGCCACCGACCAGGATGCGGAGGTGGACACGCTGAATATGAAGTCCAACGTGGGAAGGCCCCCGACACTCCGGCCGTCGCGAACCGACTGCTGTTGAAACTACGTGTTCTTTTCATATTTATCATGTGTATTTGTGTCATTTTTTAAATACGCTTCGCGAGACAAAACACAGGCACCTCCCGATTGTTTATGGCCGGCAGCGGCTCCCCTCGGGCGACGGGACTCTGGGAACCCCAGCGAGAGGGCCAAAGGTTGAGACAAGCGGAGAGCTCCTCCGTCTGGAGGGGCAAGGGAAAACGACAGAACGAGTGGGGAGCCCCAGCGATGAGCATGCAATTTCTCGAGCTCTTGCTCCCCTCCTAATGAACAGTTTGTTTCTTGCAATAAACTAATTTACGTAAACGATAACAATCTGCTGTAATCAGAAACGAACTAAATCAGTCGGTTTCTACAACTGTACACTACCCCTTCGTCGACCGACGGCCAGTACTACGAGTTGCGCGAGGGCTCCTCGCGGTCACCCTGGGCAGTCGCGGAGGCGGGCGCCCTTACAAAAATTTCGTTAGACAATCCACAGACTGTCTATGAACTTGATTCTAAGAAGTTTATAGACTGTCTATAGACAAATCCATTAGACCATTCTAAATACAATCCATAGATTTATCGTCATACACTTTTAGTAGACTTTTGTCTATAGACAGTCCATAGACAAATGTCTACTGAAAGTAAATAGGTCTAAGTGTCTATAGACACAGGTATATAGACAGTCCTTAGAAAATTTATAGATTTATGGCCATACACTTCCTATAGACTTCTGTCCATAGATCATCTATAGACAAATGTCTACTGATAATAGACACAGGTCTATAGGCAGTCTATAGATGATCTATAGACTTAGGCCATACACTTCCTGTAGATTTCTGTCTATAGATAAAAATCTACTGGTCCAGTAGACATAGGTCTATAGACTGTCTATAGACATTCCACAGTTATATGGCCTGGCAATGCTGTAGATAATTTTCTATAGACAGTCTATAGAGCTCTGTCTAAAAAACCTTAATTGACCATTGTCTGTAGGCTGCCTACAGACAGTCTACAAACTGTTCAAAAAGGTCACCACATGGTCTTCACAAATGACATGACGATCAATATACTTACAATTTATTTTATTTCCAAGCTATGCAGGCAAGGGAATATGCAATACATGCACCAAAAGAATGCACCACGTAAAAATAAATGCTGAAAGTAATAGTCCGAATATAGTTTCCTCAGAAGCAATCTTGCGACCTGTTGTATGCAGTCAGTCATCCGGACATGTTGACCTGTACAGTGGAAGAAAAAATAATAAGAGGAACTGAAAAAAAATTCCCACTCCATCTCTACAAATGTGCTTTAAAACACAAGGCATATATATCCTGGCTATCCCATTCTAGAAAGCTAGTCATGTTTTGGTTTGGTTTATGTGGTCCAAAAAACCCAAGGTGACTCAGGCATGAGAGGCGCCGCAGTGAAAGGTTGCGGAGTAATTTCAGCCACCTGCGGAGTTTCTTACCGTGCACTGACATTGCATAGAACACAGGCCTCTAGCATATTGCCTCTATCAAAACGCGACAGGCTAGACCAGGATCGAACCTGCATCATCCAGGTTGTAGTAGTAGTACAGTTTATTTGGGACAAAAAATATACAAAATTTGTCCTGGGTGAGAAGGCAAATGGCATTTTTGCCTGATGAGGCCATCCCACCCCTGACAGCAGTGGCAACGACTATAGGCATATTCGTACACATTTGCAGTACAGTACATCGTACAACAACCAATA